>NC_134087.1:121677441-121980471 GCF_000715075.1 Nicotiana tabacum
TGGCCTTTTAATATATAGGAGAATATAGTTCAGGGGTGTTTTGGAGACACCATATAGTTTAAGTAGGTAACAGATAATAAAGTGATAGTTTAGGTGGGATTTACGCTAAGTTAAATAGCCATATGTAATGCTACATGTCATGTTTTTAAGATAATTAGTAACGTGTACTAGAGGAACCTTTAAGAATGTAATAGGGAATTTTAATATAAAGGGCAATATAAATGAGAGATTTTGGGAACAAGGAATAGATTAAATAGAAGACTCATAAAAATTTGATAGTTTAGGGGATTATTTTGAATATGTAAAAGGTAATTATCATTTGTCAGAATCCTTTCCAGTATAGTTTGAATTCTCCATATCTTAGCACATCATTCAGGTATAAGTGGATTTCCTAAATTTTCAGTTCTAGAAAATTCGTCTAAAAAGGAGATGAACGCCCAATTGAATTCCACACCGAGTTTCATCCAAGAAAACGGCACCGAAAGTGATTCCGACACGAACACTGACGATTCGCCGGAATATTACCAGCCAATCTCTTCCATCGCTGATGACGACGATGCACAGATCTCCGATCAGCGTCCAAATCCTGTTCAAAACTCCGATGATGAAGAGCCCGACGAATCTAATCATTTTCATCGACTCCCCAACGGTTATGCGCATTGTGTGGAGAACGGAATATCATCACTGGATCTGAGCGACGGGGAAGAAGATGAATGTAAAAGTGAGGTTGAAGAAGAGGAGGAGGGAATAAGAGCGGCGTCTGATAATGCTGCGCAGAGAGCGCTCAGAGAGGACGAGAGCCGCCGCAATGCTCCGTTGACGGAGGAGAATGCAACGAGAGTGATGGAAGCCATGCGTAGGGTTTCTTTTGGTGGAGTGGCTCCTAATTGGACCAGTGAAGTACCTGAGGATCAGTGGATCGAACATCTACGAAGATTGAGAGAACCACCAGCTAATGCCTCCACGAACTGAAACTTTGAATCTGCCATTAATTGTTAATTGCCTCAACTTTACGGATTTAATCTTTTTGCTGTAGCGGCTGATCTGCGTGTGCTAGTTATTGTCGTTAATTTGATTCGACTTTTCAGTGAGTCCTTTGTGATTTCCACCACTTGCTCATCCTTTTGCTGGATAAATTGCCATTTGATGCAATAATCGGCTGATTCTCTAAAAAAAAATTGTTGAATTTCCATGATTAATTAGGCTACCTCTGTAGATGCTAGTGGAACCATGCCGACAATCTTCTCAATTTATCATAGCTTTTTGCAACTAGTTAATTTAAATGCTACTCAAACTGTGGTTGCCATAACCTTTAAATATTGACTTCAACTCCTCGTGGTTCTGGTGTGCCAGCAGCCGAACCACTTTTATTCACTCAGTCGTCAAAAATTTATACTTGTATAAATAGATAATTTATTTATAATATATCTATATCTATACTACTATAAAAGCATGAACCCTCTAAACTAAAAGTTAATTTACTTAATTGCCCATGTTATTAGCCTAATTAACCAAAAGACCATTAACTATCGGTTCCTAATGTTTTCAACCGTTGCCAGTACTTGCCACCTTAACCATTTTACATCGCTACTCCTCCAAAGAGTCGCTGCTCTCCTCACTCTTCAGATTAGAACTCTTAACACGCCTTCACCAAGTAGCGTCTTCTTTCTTCACTTTTCTTACAAAGTTTGTGTGCTTAACAGTCAAGGTTCTAGTGCTACTACTATTTTTTCTATTTAACTTTTTCCTAAATCCTTGGTGATATTTATATATATACTCCTAACTTCATTTCTGTTTACTTAGCAGAAAGCGTCGATTCAAACTTCTTATGACTCACTGGTTAGTATTAGTATATTGTGACAGTTTCTTTTGGATTGGGATATTCGACCATTTTAGTTTATTTAAAGATTTTGTGGTGCTTTTGGATTGTTATTTTTCTTTAGCAGTTTAGAAAATTGTACCTTCCATGATCGGTCAATTATTGAATATAAAAGTCAAAGATATTGGTTAAATGTATTTGTTTTGTTAATCCTGCAAAAATATACCTCGAATTTATACACACTAGATGTGAGTAATCGTTTTACATGAAATTTATGTGGACTAAGAGTACCAACATTCACATTTTCCTAATTAGACACTTGAGTTTTTATTGTTGAAATCAAAATATGAAAGAAATTCACTAATAAAAGAATAAAAAAGAAATTTAAATGGACAGTAAACTATGGTACCGTATAATACCATAGCTCATCATTGGATGCCGTCTAAATCTTTATATATATATATATATATATATATATATATATATATATATATATATATATATATATCTTAAGATATCTATATTTTCGTGCTAATGACAATGTAATTAATTTAAATTAGCCAAATTGATAAACTTTACTAGACTTCATATGTTCTTGATAGATTAAGCACTTCATATTTTGTTGTTTTTTTTCTCTTTGTTAGTTCTTTTGTGTTGATGGATTACCACATAAATTCTCCCTTTTGCGAAAATAAAATTCTAGATTTGCATGCAATTTCTACAGAGCATACTAGGTGATTAGTTTCAGTTTCTCTTACGTCCATCATCTGTTTTTATTTGAAGGATTGCTAGGAATAGAAACAAGCAACTCTCTAGCCAATTAGTTCTGTCATGAACAGGTTATGTAACCTTAACATGTTTTTCAACAAGGGGTGTCAAAATATAAAAAATTAAACACATGAAAAAGCCAAGGAGATTCAAAATACAATAAATATGCGTAAACGAAAAAATCTTACCGAGCAATAACAATATAATATTTCCTTGACACTCCTTGGTTAAACGTGGCTTTGCACTTCTCACATGAGCAACTTTACATAGTAATTTCAAGAGGATTATCAATATCGACAAAAAGAGTCCTGATCATGATAAACTAACAACAGATGATATCGAATTAAACTTTGATCATTCATTTTCATACGTTCAAATGATATCCAATCATCTTGCATCGACGAAAAAATCAATATGCGACAATTCACATTAATCTATCGCAAAAAATTGTACTTTTCCATTAATTTATACTTATATACTCAAAGATTTGTTATAATAATATTAATATTATTTTATGAAGTTATGTATAACATGACTCGGCATACACGTGCAACGCACGTGCCGAGAAACTAGTGTGTGTATATATATGTGCTAAATCCCATTGACTTCTTTGTTTATTTACTTGTTTGCATTGTGGCTGGAAAATCCTTGTTCCGCCACTTGCTAGAACTAGCACCATCTGATTTTCTTGCATCAGTCATGGATTATAGTGTTGTTTTTCTGGTTAAACTTAACAATTATATTCAACCAAGTATATCAATATGTACAAATATGACTCATTTGGACTCATGAGCCAATTCTCAAAGTAATCAGACTACTACAGACTATTCAAAACTAAAACAGACTATTCAAAACTAAAACAGACTACTACAGATTACTTCTATATAGGGTAACTAACTAGGTGACTTTGCCATGTATAGCACTTTTGACCATAAATGTGTAGCTGCAATATGATCTCTCTAACCAATTGCAGCCTTCTCTTTTCTGATTCCTGAATCTACAAGCATTCTTTTTCAGCCCAAATTTGGTAAACAACAGCTGCAAACAGAAAGCCAATGATGCCTGCTCTTAGTCTAGAACTATTAGTCTTTACAGATGCCCAGCTCACCTTTTCCTCCCAACATTTGATCTGCCTTTTTCTCTCCTATCCATTCCAATAGAGTACTCCATATAGCCTTTGAATAGCAGCAGTCAAAGAACAGATGTGCAAATGTTTCCATTGCATTAGTATTTCATAGTGCACAATCCTGCACTACTTGTATGCCCCATTTGTGTAATATGTCCACTGTTGATAAACTTTTGTGAATAGCTAACCATAAGATAAAGTGATGTCTGGGGCAAGTGCACAGATAGTCATTATCAAGAATGCTATTTAGAAATTAACCAGTAGTTGTTTGTCCTGACAAAGGGACATTGTCCCATATTGAAAGAGGAAGAGGTTTTTGATGGGTATATAAGCAATTGCTCTTCTTCTAGCTCTTAAAGAGTTGAGAAGAAGGCAAGCCTCGCGCCGCCGTTTATTTGTTAATAGTAAATATTAACAGAAATGTTATTAAATATCCGTTTTAATAACAGAGTATTAATATTAATATTAATATTAAATCCAACGGAATATTAAACATTTTTCCGTTATCCGTTTTTCGGTTTTGTAACTGAAAATTAACCTCTCTCTTGAATTCTCGGTTTATTGTTGCGTAAATAACCATTTATGTTATGGCATTTATGCTATGACCGTTTTGCATAAACAATCATTCTGAAGAGTTGCACCTCTTCAGTTTTCAGCCCAATATAAATATCAGTCCATTCTCTTAGATTTTTCATATGATTTTCTGAGTTCTCCTCCTTTCTTTTGCATACTTTTAACTTCAAAGAAAGCAACAGTAAGTGTGATTTGCTACCGAACATTGTGTTCGCTGAAACATTGGGGTTTGAAGTAACACTACACCAGTGTGTAATTCATTCTATCGTAGGATGAAATAATCCGGGTACTAGAAGAGGATTAAATTTCTTAAGGAAACACTATGAATTCAATGGGCTCAGATTAACTTTTGTTTTATTTACATTTTTTTTATATATTATTTTATCTTTTCCAGAATTAATATACAAATATAGTTTACTAATAAGCTTAAGGAATTTAACTTTTTCTGTATTTGTGTTATACTTACTGTTCTGGAGACTAAAACCTATGTGATTTTTCTACTTCCGTTTTGGAGATTAAAGCCTTCGTGGCGATTTTCTACTCCAGTTTTAAATGTTTATTAGACGTTTGTTTGTATCATTCTTTTACAGAAAGGATGAATGACAACGGAAACCAAGCTGTTCCGATGGTGACTGCTAATGGTCGACAAGCCGGACACCGGCATTGGCACCGACGGAAAAACTCGAAAAATTTTCCGGAATTAATTTCAAGTGGTGGTAGCAGAAGATGTTCTTCTACCTGACTACTTTAAGTCTGCAGAAGTTCATTAGGAAGATGTTCCTATTCTGCCCGATGAAACTCCAGAGAATGAACGCTTTCTCGTGATTGAGGCATGGAAGCATTCTAATTTTCTGTGAAGGAATTATATTCTTAGCGGACTGGAGGACGATATGTATAACGTCTATAGTGGCGTGGAGACGTCAAAAGAACTATGGATTGCGCTTGAAAGGAAATACAAAACTAAAGATGCCGGGTTGGAGAAATTCGTTGCCACTAAATTTTTGGACTACAAAATGGTAGATAGCAAGTTTGTTATTACCATAGTCCAGGAATTGCAAGTGATTATTCATGATCTCCTTGCTGAAGGTATAAGTAGAATTAATACTAATGTTGGTAGTATTAATTTTATTATGTTTACTAACAGAATTTTCATTGAAGGTCTTGTCATCAATGAAGCATTCCAAGTTGCAGCGATGATTGAGAAGTTGCTTCCTTTGTGGAAGGACTTCAAAAATTACTTGAAACACAAACTCAAGGAGATGTCCCTTGAAGATCTCATTATTCAGTTGAGAATCGAAGAGGACAACAAAGCTGCTGAAAAGAAAGGCCATGGAAACTCAACAATAATGGGAGCAAACATTGTTGAGGATGCTCCTCAGAATAACAGAAAGAGGAAGAAGGCCTCTGGACCGAAAAACAACCCAAGCAAAAAGCGGTTTAATAGGAATTGCTACAACTATGGAAAAGCTGGACACAGATCTATAGGTTGTCGTGCTCCAAAAACGACAAGAAGAAGGGTCAAACAAACATGGTTGAAAAGCATGAAGATGTTGATGACTTGTGTGCTATGCTTTCTGAATGCAACCTGGTGGGAAATCCTAAGGAGTAGTGGATTGATTCTGGAGTCACTCACCATGTTTGTGCTATTAGAGAAGCATTTGCTACATATGCTCCTGTTGGACCCGAAGAGACACTTTCTATGGGAAATACTGCAATGGCCAAGATTGAAGGATGTGGGAAGATATTTCTGAAAATGACTTCTGGCAAGGTGGTGACTTTAAACAACGTCCTTCATGTTTCCGAGATTATGAAGAACGTAGTCTCTGTTGGACTTCTTGTTAAGAATGGTTTTAAGTGTGTTTTTGTATCCGATAAGGTTGTAATAAGTAAGAACGAAATGTTTGTAGGAAAAGGTTACCTCACTAAGGGCCTTTTCAAGCTGAATATAATGGTTGTTGAGAATAATAGTAAAATTTCAGCTTCGACTTACTTACTTGAGTCAAATGAATTATGACACATACATTTGGGTCATGTCAATTATAAAACCTTACGAAAAATGATTAACTTGGAAGTATTGCCTAAGTTCGAATGCAACAAATCAAAATATCACATATGTGTGGAATCTAAGTATGTTAAACATCCTTATAAGTCAGTTGAAAGGAATTTAGATCCTTTAGACTTAATTCACACAGATATTTGCGACATGAAGTCAATACTATCTCGCGGTGGAAAGAAGTATTTCATAACTTTTATTGACGATAGTACTCGATATTGCTATGTTTACTTAATAGTAAAGATGAAGCAATAGACGCATTCAATCAATACAAAAATGAAGTTGAAATGCAACTTAACAAGAAAATCAAAATGATAAGAAGTGATAAAGGTGGTGAATATGAATTTCCTTTTGAAGAAACATGTTTAGAATATGGAATTATTCATCAAACAACGGCCCCTTACACACCCCAATCCAATGGGATTGCGGAAAGAAAGAATCGTTCATTAAAGGAGATGATGAACACATTGTTGATAAGTTCTGGTTTGCCATAGAACTTGTGGGAGGAAACCGTTCTTACGGCTAACCGAATACTAAATCGAGTACCCCATAGCAAAACACAATCCATTCCATATGAAAAATGGAAAGGAAGGAAGCCCAACTTGGATTATATTAAATGTGGGGGTGTTTGGCAAAAGTGCAATTTCCTAAACCCAAAAGGGTAAAAATAAGACCGAAAAACGTTGATTGTGTTTTCATAGGATATGGGACCAATAGTAAAGCATATCGATTTCTGGTTCATAAATCAGAAAATCCCGGCATTTATAATAATACGGTTATAGAATCAGATAATACTGAGTTCTTTGAAAATATATATCCGTATAAAAAGAAATGTGAGTCGACTGGTGAAGGATCTAAATGACCTCGGGAAGTAACAAAAGAAAGTGAATTTAATCAGGAGGATCCAAAACGTAGTAAACGTCAAAGAACGTCTACTTCATTTGGACCACATTTTGTGACTTTCTTATTAGAGAATGAGCCTCGAACATTTAAAGAAGCTATGTCTTCTTGGGAATCATTATTTTGAAAAGAGGCAGTCAATAGTGTAATAAAATCCATATTGAACAACCATACATGGGAATTGGTTGATCTTCCTCTTGAAAATAAACCGTTGGGTTCTAAATGGATCTTTAAGAGGAAAATGAAAGATGATGGAACTATTGATAAATATAAGACACGACTTGTGGTCAAAGGGTATAGACAATGAGAAGGTCTTGACTATTTTGATACATACTCTCCAGTTACAGGAATTACGTCCATACGAACGTTAGTAGCGTTAGCTGAAGTTTATGATCTTGAAATTCATCAAATGGAAGTTAAGACGACCTTCTTAAATGGAGAGTTGGAGAAAGAAATCTACATGGAACAACCTGAAGGGTTTATGGTTCTAGGTAAAGAAAAGAAGGTATGTCGACTTGTTAAGTCCCTTTACGGACTAAAAACAAGCACCCAAACAATGGCATGCGAAATTTGACCAAACAATGTTGTCAAATAATTTTAAAATAAATGAATGTGATAAATGTGTGTACATTAAAATGTTCCAAATCACATAGTCATTGTTTGTTTATATGTGGATGATATGTTGATAATGAGTAATGACATTGCCAATATAATAGGGGTGGGCATAAAATTCGAAAAATCAAATTCCGAACCGAACCAAATTAATTTGGTATTTCGATTTCGGTTTTTTCGGTATTTCGGTATATTTCGGTACAAAAATTTTGGTATTTCGGTATTTTGGTACGTATACGGTATTGGGTTTTTGATATTTCGGTATACCGAAATACCGAAATATTTTAGTATTATCGTGCTTCCTAGTCCTTCACTGGCCAGAACAATGGTGAAATTAAGCAACTCATTTTGTTAGCTTTAGATCAAATCCAATGAGAAGGTAAATGCCACAATGAAAAAGGTTGCAGAAAGTAAGACTCAAAGTGAATTCCATTACCATGTTGTATATATGAACATTAATGGTATCAGACATCATATTTTCTAGCTTTTGTTTCAACAAAAAAATAAACAAGAGGGGTAGGCAGTAGAAAAGAAAGGGTTTAAAGAGAAGTGGAGTATTTCCAGCAGCTAGTTTCACCTGCTTGTTACCAGTTCAGACACAAGAGTTGGCACTCGGTAAAAGCCCATGGTAAAATTACCATTAAAACAAGCTTTAAATCTGCCCAACTAACAGTATTATGAGATAGAAATGTGAAAACCTAGTAAGACTATTGTAACTAGTAATTACAGCCACTGCTTGTCATGTTAGATAGGGACGGTGCAATACCGAAACCGTACCGAACCAAACAACAAAATACCGAACCGTACCGAACTAGTTTGGTATGGTATTTGGTATGCATAATTGATATACCGAATACCGAAATACCGAACCGTAATTCATAAATACCGTACTGAAATACTGAACGCCCACCCCTACAATATAAATGCGACTAAGAGTATGCTAACTGACAAGTTTGATATGAAGGACTTGGGAGTTGCTAACGTAATTCTGGGAATTAAGATTCATAAGACTCCTCAAGGTCTAGCATTGTCACAATCTCATTATATTAAGACAATACTTGAAAAATTCAAGCACTTAGGGTTTAAAGTTGCAAAGACTCCAATTGACGTGAATCTTGAATTAGCAAAGAACAAAGGCAAAATCATATCACAATTGAATTTTACTCGTGTGTTGGGATGCTTAATGTACGTCATGAATTGTACACGACCAGATATAGCTTGTGCTATAAGTAAATTGAGTCGATACACGAGCAATCTAGGTCAATCTCATTGGATGGCAATGAAACAAGTTTTGGGATATTTAGAACATACTCGGGATTTTGCTTTGCACTACAGTAAATATCCTGCGGTAATTCAGGGATACTGTGATGCAAATTGGATCGTCGGTTCAACTGATTCTAAGTCTACAAGTGGATATGTATTCACTATTGGTGGAGGAGCGATATCTTGGAAGTCATCCAAACAAACTTGTATTGCCCGCTTTACAATGGAGGCTGAATTCATAGCCTTAGAAAAAGCTGGTGAAGAAGATGAATGGCTCCGAAATTTCTTGGATGACATTCCATTTTGGCCCAAACCATTGGCACCAATATGCATACATTGTGATAGTCAAGCGGCAATTGGAAGGGCTGGGAGCATTATGTATAATGGTAAATCTCGTCATATTCGACGAAGACATAAAACCGTTAGGCAATTACTCTCTAGTGGATTATCACGATTAACTATGTAAAGTCAAGCGATAATGTGTAAGATCCACTTACAAAAGGCCTAACTAGAGAGGTAGTTGAGAAATCATCAAAGGGAATGAGACTATGGCTGAGAATAAGCCATTTTGGTAGTAACTCTACCTAGAAGACTGGAGATCCCAAGATCTAGGTTCAAGGAGATCAAACAAAATCATTAATGACGGTTCAACATTGTCAACTAAAATTTTGGTCCATTCTCGTGATGAGACAATGTTCAGTACCAAAGATAAAGCATTAAGGCTTTTTAATGATTTCTAAATTTGATACAGGGTATATCAAATAGTGTATCTACGGGATGACACGTTTAGGAATCACCTATGTAAGTGTGAAGTGTTAGCCGCTTCAAGGAGAATTTTGCAAGGCCAATTCTCTACGCACTTATGAAACCAGGCAGTGTTCATGGCTGAAACGAACACAACAATGAGAACCAAAGACGGTTAAGGGATTGATTGTGTGACTTATGGTTGTCTAGGTATACATTAAAGTTCGACGGTTCAAAGATATCAAATCTACCGATTGACCGAGTATATCCGACATAAGTTCACTACGGAAAGTTCAAAGAGAAACCTACTTATCCAGATGCAATTAATTCTTGCTTGCAAATCACACAAGTTTTTCATGCATACTTCCGTGATATAGCCATTCCCCATTCATGTGGGGGATTGTTGAGTTTTGGATTGTTGAGTTTTTGTTTGAGATGAAATAGTCTTAAAATGAGAGTGAATGGGTTTCCCTCCTTGATAAAGGGACATTGTCCCATATTGGAAGAGGAAGAGGTTTTTTATGGGTATATAAGCAATTGCTCTTCTTCTAGATCTTAAAGAGTTGAGAAGAAGGCAAACCTCGCGCCGTCTTCATCGCCGCTCGGTCGGCTCGGCTTCGGCTTCGGCTTCAGATTTGGATTTGGTCAAATGATCGATTGATTGATTAATTTTTTGGACCAAATTTATTTGTTAATAGTAAATATTAACATAAATGTTATTAAATATCTATTTTAATAACAAAATATTAATATTAAATCCAAAAGAATATTAAACGTTTTTCCGTTATCAGTTTTTCGGTTTTGTAACTGAAAATTAACCTCCCTCTTGAATTCCCGGTTTATTGTTACATAAATAGCCATTTATATTATGGCATTTATGCTATGACCGGTTTGCATAAACAACCATTTTAAAGAGTTGCACCTCTTCGATTTTTAGCCCAACATTGGCTATAAATACCAGTCAATTCTCTCAGATTTTTTTCATACGATTATTTGAGTTCTCCTCCTTTTTTCTGCATACTTTTAAATTCAAAGAAAGCAACAATAAATGTGATTTTCTACCGAACTTTGTGTTCACTGAAATACTGGGGTTTGAAGTACCACTACACCAGTGTGTAATTCGTTCTATCCTGGGAGGAAATAATCCATAACCTTGGTTACTAGGAGGGGATTAAATTCCTTAAGGAAACACTGAATTCAGTGGGCTCGGATTAACTTTTGTTTCGTTTACATTTTCTATTTATATGTTATTTTATCTTTTCGAGAATTAGTTTACAAATACAGTTTACTATCACTAGATAATATACATTTGGTCAAGACCAAGCTTCTCTAGGCAACCTTTGGAACTGAGGAATGAAGAAGTGGTAGGCCTTATTTATGCTGAATTTCCCTATTAGGGTTATAGTGTTGTTAAAAGTGGAATGTGGGAGTTACTTAAACGAATTACTAATTTACTAGTGTCACCTTTCCAGAGCTTCTAATGGTTCCACACTGAGGAAAATAGATGATAAAACAATATCCTTCATAAAAGATTATGCAACCGTAGCAACAGAGCGATCCCATGTTATTGAATTCTTCTCCATCTTACAACATCTGATCTGCAGGAAAAAGATATGTCAAGTTCCATTTAGAAAGGGAAAAAAAGATATTAACGCTGCAGTTTATGTTGAAGTTGTCAAACTCCCACATCGGTTGGGAGAAAAATTATTGGGATTTTTCCCTTATAAAAGGAGGCCTAATGTTTAGGATTTAAATACACCTCTCATTTGCCTTCTTATCTTCTCAAGGCATTTGTATCTTCTCTCTTTAGTATTATTTCACTTGTAGTTTTGGAGTGGAATAAAATATTGGTTGTGTCCGAGGAAGTAGGCAAAATTGGCCGAACCTCGTAAATTCTGGTGTTCCTTTTATTGTTGCTTTATTATCTTATTTATTATTTGGTGGCTGTCATAATTTTTGGTATAGTAGTTGTGACTCATTCACACTATATACATTTGGCTTCCGCAACAATTGGTATCAGAGCCAAGGTACTGTCTAAGTATGCTCTGTGGTTGCAGCATAGTCTGATTTTCCACATCAGAAAAGATTTATCTTGGTAACTGAGTCAAGGTTCTGTCTGAGTATGCTCTGTGGTTGCAGCTTAGTCTGATCTTCCACACCAGAAAGGAAATAATCTTGATTTTTGTCGTCAGCTATTAAATAATATGTGTGTCAAAGATGGGAGACAATAAACAAGAAGAATCTACATCAAGTGTCAACAATACGTCATCATTGGCATCTTCGCTTATGACAAAAATTGTGTCAAATGCGAAATTTGCGGTAGAAATTTTTGACAGATCAGGACATTTTGGGATGTGACAAGGCGAGGTTCTAGACGTCCTTTTTCAACAAGGTCTAGATCTTTCCATTGAAGAAAAAAGACCAGATGTTATTGGAGAAGAAGATTGGAGAATTATCAACCGTGTTGCTTGCGGTACCATTCGATTCTACCTTGCTAGAGAGCAGAAATATCCATACACAAAGAAAACTTCTGCAAGTAAATTATGGAAAGCACTGGAGGATAAATTTTTGAAGAAAAACAGTCAAAATAAATTGTACATGAAGAAGAGACTGTTTCGCTTCACCCATGTTCCTGGTACCACAATGAACGAACATATCACCAGTTTCAATAAGTTGGTCACAAATTTGCAAAATATGGATGCAACTTTTGATGATGGTGACTTGGCCTTGATGTTATTGGGGTCACTTCCTGATGAGTACGAGCACCTTGAAACTACTCTACTCCATGGGAATGACGAAATTTCTCTTAGAGAAGTTTGTTCGGCTTTGTACAGCTATGAACAAAGAAAGGGAGAAAAACAAAAGGGCGGAGAAGGAGAAGCACTGGTTGTAAGGGGCCGTTCTCAAAATCAAATGAGGACAAAGAAGGGAAGATCCAAGTCAAGATCTAAACCCAGCAAAGATGAATGTGCCTTTTGTCGAGAAAAGGGGCACTAGAAGAAAAACTGTCCGAAGTTGAAGAATAAGGCCAAACATAACAACGGAAAGACCATTATGGATTCAAATGCAGCTGATTGTGATGATTCAGACTTCTCATTAGTTACAACAGAGTCATCAACATCATCAGACATATGGTTGATGAACTCGGCTTGTAGCTATCACATGTGTCCCAACAGGGACTGGTTCGTGGAATTTCAAGAAGGAGAATATGGAGTCATCCACACAGCGGATAACAACCCTCTTACCTCATATGGAATTGGTTCAATACGGTTAAGGAACCATGATGGAATGATCAGAACATTAATAGATGTTCGATATGTGCCGTATTTGAAGAAGAATCTCATCTCTGTGGGAGCTGTAGAATCAAAAGGGTTCAAAATCATTGCAGAAAATGGAGTGATGAGAGTATGCTCTGGTGCACTAGTGGTAATGAAGGCTAATCGGAAGAACAATAACATGTACCGCTATCGTGTTAGTATTTTTATTGGGACAACAACAGTGATGTCCAATGACGACAAAGAGGCATAAGCAACCAGGCTATGACACATGCGCTTGGGACATGCTGGAGGAAAATCCTTGAAGACTCTATCAGATCAAGGATTGTTAAAAGGGGTAAAGACTTGCAACTTGGAGTTTTGTGAGCATTGTGTCAAAGGGAAATAGACAAGGGTTAAATTTGGTACAACAATCCATAATACTAAAGGCATTTTGGATTATGTACACTCTGATGTTTGGGGTCCTTCCAAAACACCTTCATTGGGTGGGAAGCACTATTTTGTAACCTTTGTTGATGATTTTTCCCGAAGAGTGTGGGTGTATACAATGAAAAGCAAAGATGAAGTGCTGGGAATTTTTCTCAAATGGAAGACGATGGTGGAGAATCAAACAGGCAGGAGGATCAAGTGTATTCGCACAGACAATGGAGGTGAATACAAAAATGATCATTTCAATAAGGTCTGTGAAAATGATGGCATCGTCCGACACTTCACTGTTAGACATACACCACAACAGAATGGAGTGGCAGAACGTATGAACCGGACCTTGCTGGAGAAGGTACGGTGTATGTTGTCCAATGCTGGCTTGGGCAAAGAATTTTGGGCTGAGGCAATTACATATGCATGTCACCTCATTAATCGTCTACCATCTGCTGCTATTGATGGCAAGACACCATTTGAAAAATGGTATGGAAAGCCTGCTGTAGATTATGACTCTTTGCACGTGTTTGGCTCAACTGCATATTATCATGTGACGGAGTCAAAATTGGATCCAAGGGCAAAGAAGGCTATTTTTATGGGAATTACTTCTGGAGTCAAAGGATATCGCTTATGGTGTCCTATGACAAAGAAAGTAATATTTAGCAGGGATGTTACCTTTGATGAATCTGCTATGGTAAATAAGGTAATAGAAGATACCAAACAAAATGAAGATGCTTCTAAGCAGGTGGAGTTTAAGGGAAAATTTATTTTTCCTACACAAGAAGCAGAGGAGGAAACAAATGAAGATTATTCTCTAGAAGGAGAGCCAGTAGAGGAGATTCCAACTCAGGAACCTCAACAACAACTTGAATCAATAGAAACCAGCAGGCCAAAAAGGACAATAACGAAACTTGTTCGTCTCATAGAGACGGTTGCTTGTGCAACCTCAATTGTAGCCGATGATGTTCCTACCACTTATAAAGACGCAGTTCAAAGTTCAGAAGAAGATAAGTGGAGGATTGCCATGGATGATGAAATACAGTCCCTTCATCAGAATCATACATGGAGATTGGCCAATCTCCCGAAGGGAAAGAAAGCAATTGGGTGCAAATGGGTATTTGCAAAGAAGGAAGGATTTCCTAACCAAGTAGATGTTCGCTACAAATCAAGATTGGTGGCCAAAGGATATGCTCAAAAGGAGGGAATTGATTACAATGAAGTGTTTTCTCCAGTCGTAAAATATTCTTCCATTAGAATTATGTTGGCTTTGGTAGCACAGTTGGATTTGGAACTAGTTCAGATGGATGTAAAAACTGCGTTTTTACATGGAAACTTGGAGGAGGAAATCTACATGACTCAGCCAGAAGGATTCAAAGTTGTTGGAAAAGAAACTATGGTGTGCAAACTTGAAAAATCGTTGTACGGATTGAAACAATCTTCTAGACAATGGTACAAGCGATTTGACAAGTTTATGTTGCAGCAAGGGTACAAGAGAAGCAAATACTATCATTGTGTGTATTTGCGCAAGCTTAAAGATGGTTCCTTTATATATCTTCTCCTATATGTTGATAGCTTCCAAGAATTCGGAAGAAATTGATAAGTTGAAGATTCAACTGAAGAAGGAGTTCGAGATGAAGGATCTGGGTGAGGCAAAGAAAATTCTTGGCATGGATATAATAAGAGATAGACGTTCAAAGAAACTCTGTTTATCTCAGAAAGAATATTTGAAAAGAGTACTACAACATTTTGGCATAGATAAGAAGGCTAAGCCAGTTAGTACTCCACTTGCTCCCCATTTTAAGCTAAGTACTACTATATCGCCAAAGGATGAAGCTGAACGAGAGTATATGTCAAAGGTACCATACGCAAATGCTGTTGGTAGCTTGATGTATGCAATGGTCTGTACTAGACCTGGCATTTCACAAGCTGTTGGAGTTATTAGTAGATATATGCATAAACCCGAAAAGGAGCATTGGCAAGCTGTGAAGTGGATTCTAGCGGTATATTCATAATACTGTAGATGTTGGGTTAGTTTTTAAGCAGGAAGACAATCAGTCTATAGTTGGATATTGTGACTCAGATTTTGCGGGTGATCTGGACAAACGAAGATCAACTACTGGTTATGTGTTTACTTTTGCAAAGGCACCAGTTAGTTGGAAGTCTACTTTGCAGTCAACAGTTGCTTTGTCTACAACAGAGATAGAGTATATGGCTATTACAGAGGCTTTGAAGGAAGTAATTTTGCTTCAAGGATTGCTAAAGGAGCTTGGTGTTGAACAAAAAGGTATCACAATTTTTTGTGATAGTCAAAGTGCTATTCAATTAGCGAAGAACCAAGTTTATCATGCAAGGACGAAGCACATTAATGTTCGGTATCATTTCGTACGAGAAATCATAGAAGAAGGTGGAGTCACAGTGAAGAAAATTCATACTGCAGAGAATCCTGCTGATATGCTACAAAAGTGGTGACTGCGGTCAAGTTTCAACATTGTTTGGATTTGATCAACATTGTTGAACACTGAAGATTGAAGATGAAGACACAACCAAAATTTGTTATTAAGAGAAAATTGAAGATGTGGAATTTTGCCAAGGTGGAGATTTGTTGAAGTTGTCAAACTCCCACATCAGTTGGGGAGAAAAATTGTTGGGATTTTTCCCTTATAAAAGGAGGCCTAATGTTTAGGATTTAAATACACCTCTCATTTGCCTTCTTATCTTCTTAAGGCATTTGTATCTTCTCTCTTTAGTATTATTGCACTTGTATTTTTGGGGTGGAATAAAATATTGGTTGTGTCCGAGGAAGTAGGCAAAATTGGCCGAACCTCGTAAATTCTGGTGTTCCTTTTATTGTTACTTTATTGTCTTATTTATTATTTGGTGGTTGTCATAATTTTTGGTATAGTAATTGTGACTCATTCACACTATGTACATTTGACTTCCGCAACAGTTTAATGTGAAGTTTAGTTCGTTCTCGAGTTAATAACACGCGCATCAGTGTCACCTAAGACATTGAGTCAGAGACAGGATACAACAGTTCTGGAATTAGGGGCACATAGCACCTGATTTATATAATTCATATCACATGATGTACAGTTTAAATGAATCATCAAGCTGTAACTACAAATTTTCGCTATGTGAACTAATGTTACTCGAATGATCTTCTTTTAACAAAATATACTTACAAATAATTGAATTTGTGACAATTGGCACATGTGGTATCCTTCTAAATGTCCAACACATCGCACCTGTCTCAGTGTTAAGATACCAGTTCGACCCCAATATGTCACATATCTGTGCGAATGTTCAAGTTCATAATTATATTCTTTTACAGAGATTACAAGTTCTCGATCTTCATGGAGGTAATAATTAATTGTGTAAGCAGTCAAATTGATAATATTTGGTGTCACTACATTCAACTGGTCTTTTCTCAGTCTTTTTCAAGTGTTTCCATTGTCTTTCGTTTCATTCTCAGAAGTCTCACGAACCAATGGTATGCCTTTTAGTGCTTTATATATGCATGTTATGGGAAAAAGGTTAAGCCCAAAGCCTGTAAAAATGGGCAAAATATAGTAAAGTGCTTGATGGATCTGAATGAGATAATTAATACTAAGATGCAATCTTTCAATTATAAAAACTTCGCATAACTTTTTTTCCTTTCCTCTTTCTTGGTTTGTTTGCATACAAGATTCAAAAAAGTAATGTTTTGTTGACCAGAATTTGAACTCCATTGATGGCCAACAGATAGTATGCTCCCCTTTTCATATATCAACTTATATTTAGGGCCTATAAGTTTATAACTAGGGATGAATCATTCATGTGGTTCTCACAGCTGTATTGTTTTTCAGCACATGATATCCACATGAAATTGTTCCTCAAGTTATCCCTCCTCACCCTAGGTGGTCGCGTTATGTACAGCAAGTACGAATTTAGCTTGATATGTGTAGCCTACTCAACCTGGATATTAGTGGTGGAACAACCTTCAACCAAGTGGTGCCGTTCGATATCGTTTCACAAAATAAAAAGAATAAATCTATGTATAAGGTAGATTGATGCTTGAAAAGTAATGCATAATAAACATACGTCAATATAGACGTGAAGTAGGGGTTTCACTAGCTAGTCAAAACAGTTAAAGACACGTTGGATCGTGTGACCTAACAATAGCTGTCAACCCACAATGGATGGTCGATGGGTGTTGGACCAATGACATACCTATAAGAAAATTGTCTAATCTATAGTGGCATATTCAATATGGAATAGGTAATCATTTGTCAGAATCTTTTCCAGTATAGTTTGAACTTTGAAGTCTCCAAATCCATGATTGGGATATCTATATAGATACTAGATGAAGACAATGCTATATATATATATATGTATAAAAAAAGTTATTACCTAGATATACTGTGTAAGTTGTTTACCCTAAAATTCGAGTAATAATTAAACTTGTAATGTGGTTTTAAGGATACATGATTTCACCTAATACCAATTGATTAATTCAGAGATAAGTGATGCAATTAACAAGAATGTAAAACAAATCGATGTTTGAACAGTATCCTTGAGCTGGTGAACCCTCGAGAGTGGTAAAGCAAGAACAGTTAAAGAACAATAATTAAGGAGCGATAAGCTGATGAGCAGAAGAAAGAAATATTATATTGCCTTGATTTGTATGAATGTAAGGTGTTTCAAATGATGGAGGCCCCTCTTTATATACTAGAGGAATCTTAATTCAGGTACAATTCTAATTACGGAAGTAAATCTCATGACTGATACAAATAGCCGCCTTTGATTTGATCCGTTCCGAGATTTTTGCCGCAAACTCCGACTGATTACGGATATTTCGCCTTTCGGTTATTATCTTCCGCCTGAAGCTGGTCATATCTGATCTCGATCTTCGGGGGCCTCGATCTTGACAGGTGCCTCAATCCCCGAACTCGGTGCATGGTCTCCGTGTTCAGGTCTGACCCTCGAAGCAGTTCTCGGAATAATGACAAAATCGGGCAAGCCCGTTTTTACCCGTATATAGATAGTCCCCTCGTTTCTTAGAGTGTAATGAAAAGAAACGAACTGAGTCTTGGACTTCGTACATCAACCAAATGTGACGTCATCCTCGTTATGCAAGCGACGGAGGCAACCGAAGTGTCGCGTCTGCACAGTTCTCAAAGTCATTAATTAGCGTTAGATGATGGACGACCACTGACGCCTTTGAACCGTCATTGAAATATTATAAATAGACCCTCTTCATAATCTTCTCAAACTTTACTTTCAAAACCTTTATTAACCTTCAAAGCTTTCCTACTTTCTTCAAGTTTCTCAATTCTGCAAATTCTTCGGAATCTATTCGCCTGTCCTTTCCCAAAACAATAACCTCATCTTCTTCTTTCTCTGAACTCATATAAAAATGACGAAAACATCTAAAATCGTTCCTCAAAAGGAACAAGCCTCTTTATCATGGTCGGCCGGTAATAAAACATCTAAAATCGTTCCTCAAAAGGAACAAGCCTCTTTATCATGGTCGGCCGGTAATAAAACGTCAATGGAGTCACGCATCGAGGAGTGCATTCCTGAGTCGTGCATTCCACGACCCTCGATCGGATGATATTTGCCGAGCTACCTCGATTCACTAAAACACGCTTAACTTGAACTTTATTTAATAAGATAGAGATTACCAGAGCGTCGTTCTGAGGTTAAGAAATTCCTTCTACCTCCTCATCGTTGAATGATACGGTGCCTTCTGGCACATAGTCTCATGTCCGTTTCTCCCTAGTAGTTGATACCTTAGTGCATTTGAACATAGGCCCTTGTGGAATATCGAACCATCCGACGATCATATGAATTACATGATGCGACTCCTCCTGTTCAATTTTCTTGTTGGCGTCCCTTTCCCTGAAATGATTCTTGGCTCGATCACTTAGGAATTCTCGAAGGTGACCCTCATTGAATAAACGGACTACCTCCTCTCTCAATTGTCTGCAGTATTCCGTTCTGTGACCATGGGTTCCATGGTACTTGCACATTTGATTCGGTTTCCTTTGAGCTGGATCAGTTTGCAGGGGTCTGAACCATCTAGTATCTTTGATCCGTCCAATGGCCGACACAATACCTGAAGCATCGATGATTAAGTTGTACTCCTATAATCGTGGTGCTTCCTTATGCTCGATGTGTTTATCGAAGCCATTCTTACTCATGAGCCCTCGAGAATTTTGACCTCGATCATTCTTTCGATCATTTCAAATAGGATTATGTCCTGGTCCATTGTTCCTTCAATCTACGGTATATGGTTGGTACCGATCTCTATTCGATCGAGGCTCTCTATCGATGTCTCTTTGAACCCTGCCTTCGGTCCTGTTTGGGTAAACGGAATTGGATGGAGCTCCCAACTGATCATCCTCAACCTTGATCTTCGATTGGTACCGATTATGCACATTGGCCCAGGTCACTGCTGGATATTCAATCAAATTTATGTTTTAGTTGACGTGATGCTGCCGAACTTCGCTCGTTCAAAGTTTGAGTGAAGGCTTGGACTGTCACGCCCCGCAGTATTACGTCGATGTTATGCTCTGCAGTAATATATTACGATGATGTTACCCCCAACAGTATTATATTACGGTGATGTCACGCTTCGCGGTATTAAGTTACAACGATGTTGCACCCTGAAGTATTGTACATTAAATTTATCGTAAGGTAATTAACATCAGTCAAAGTAAAACATTATTTGGATATTATAAGAATTATGCTATTTCACAAGCGATTGGTAAATTCATGAAGGTGAAAGGGGGAGCACGTAAAAGAAAATGAATTTTGTCCAAGTTTGGCATTTTGGGGTAAAATACGGCCCGAGCTAAAATACCCGGTATTTATGAACTAGTGTCATACGAGGTACCACATTACCATAATAATAAGGTGTATAAGGTATGTGAAAAATAAGTAATATTTTAAGTAAGTGGGAATAATTCTCAATTTTGTGGGTAATTGATTAATTACTAGGTAACAGAATATTACCTAATTAATTGGGAATATATTTGAAAAAAATTAAACCCCACTCCTACCCCTACGTGGCAGCCACCCCTTCTCCAAGAAATGACCCTTAATCTAGTTAATCTAGGTGGCAACATACCTTGATAATTTGAAGACACCTCACTTTTCTATATCATGTATACAAGCACTACAAAAATCCAATGTTCAGCCATTCTTTCAATCAAAATATATTAGGCATCAAGTGATAATCACTACAAGTCCAACATTAAAATAGAACGTTAGCAAGATTTAGACAAAACGTGAATTCTTGCAAATAAAAGAAATCCAATGTAAATTGTTAGCAACGTAAAATTTTGCGGTTCTAAAGGAGTACGGTGCAACCTTTTCCAAGAATATCATACTTCAGGTATGTTAAGACTATCCCTTCTTTCTTTTGGCAAGATCCATACGATACGAACGAAATGTGCAAATGCACAAATTCCATAAATGATTCTATTCATAGAAGTATTAGAGATATCTATGCTCTTGAATTTCCATGTGTCATAATATTTTATCATTTGTTCATGGGTCTCAGAAAAATACAAAAGTTGAAACGAGCTTACTTTATGATATTACTCAAGGGCAAAATGGTCTTATGACATTTCGAAAGATTTTATTAACGTACGTTTCATGCATTGCATTCATGTACATTGACTCGTGACCAGATGATGTTATATATATATATATACTCAAGGGCAAAATGGTATTATTATGGCATTATATACGCACCACCACCTGATCAGTTGGTATACGTTGATGTTTTTGCCCACAGTGGCCAAGATGATATGATGGGATGCCCTCAGAGGCTGATGATGTTATGAAACATGTACCTATGCACGACATGACATTTATACGCATATGCATGATACTATAATATTTCATGATTTACAAAGTTATTCAGACTTACGGGTTGAGTCATGTACTCCATATTTCTTCCATGTCTGTTATGTACTTATTTATGTGCCTTACATACTCGGTACATTTTTCGTACTAATGTCCCTTTTGCCTGGGGACGCTGCATTTCATGCCCGCAGGTTCCGATAGATAGGTCGAGAACCCTCCAAGTAGGCTATTAGCTCATCGGAAGATGTTGGTGCGCTCAATTTGCTTCGGAGTTGCTTGTTTGGTTAGTATGATTTAGACGTGTATTGTTTGGTATGGCGGGACTCTATCCCGATCTTTATGATATTTATGTACTCTTAGAGGCTTGTAGACTTATGTCGTGCATGCGAAAGATTGTACGGCCTTGTCGGCGTATGTTTTGAGTTTATAAATGATTATGTTGGTCGCTCGTATGTCACGTGTATATGATGATGTAATAAGAAAGATACGTTACGTTGGTACTCGGTTGAGTATGGTACTGGGTGCCCATCGCGGCCCATCAGTTTGGGTCGTGACAAAAGTGGTATCAGAGCAGTTCTGTCCTAAGAAGTCTACAAGCCGTGTCTAGTAGAGTCTTATTTATAGGTGTGTCGTGCACCACACTTATAAGCAGGAGGCTACATGGCATTTAGGACTGACACTCTTTCTTCTTACTCTAGATCGTGTGGTAGAGCTCGCTTATAAGAATTCAAATTCCGAACTTCTATTTTTATTCGTAATAAGACGATGCCTACGTTCAGAAAGATGATCGATAAGAGATATAACTGTGGAAGGGTTGAATTAGAGGAACTCGACTTTGTATCATACTTATGATAAGTAAATGTGAGGTCTTTAGAAAATCATGAGTGTACTGAAAGGTGTAAGCCTCTTGATAAGGAACCTTAAGGCAAGAATATTTATCCATCTTTATGGTGAAAGACAATGCTTTCAAGAAGTAAAAGAAGCAAGGTAAAGAAGGGTACGAGGCGCCCAGTTAATGAATATTATCAGTATTACAGTTCCGACAGAAAAATATAAGCATTAAGAGTTACCCTCAACAGTAATAGAGGTATGTACAATTGGCCGTACCTATCTCAGTTATGCCATATGGGGGCTAACAAGTGTAGTTTAAGAAAAGGACGGAACATCAGGACCTGACTGGGATTAGAGAAAACCAAAATGGTGAGTGGATTTTTTGTGTTAATTGACATTTCCGAAGGATATTGCTAGTGTGCTAGTAGATCTCCTTGTGAGACACCTAGATGGTCCACCCTAAAATATTAAAGCTAGATATGAATACTGGAAGCCTTGAAGGAATAAATATTACCTTAGTATGACTCCCACCCCCCAGTAAAGAAAGACTGTTAGGCAATTGAAAGAGCCAATGGATGGAGCAAGGGGAGCAAAAAGCAAAAGAATATTTTGTTCGAGTTTTCAGAGTAAAGCAGTAGACATAGATAATTAGCGGGAGATAAGAAGAGAGTTAATGAAGCATTGTGAGTAAGATGTGATACACAGATGATAACGGTAGGTAAAAAAATGATGATAGTATTACAGAGTTTACAGTCAAATGAAGGAAAAGACAAAAGATGACAGGCCTTAAGACAATAAAAGAATTGTGTACGGCGAATTCGGGGGCCTGATTTCCCTGTCATAAGATCGTCTCGCGGTCATGCTCCTCGAAGCTCGAATCCAAGGTTGAGACTCACCCTCGGGGGTAGTCAGGTACCAGCCCGGAGGGCATTGCGTCCCAACGACTAGACCAGGATATAGCAGGCGAGAGGGGAGTTCCCAAGGCTCATAACTTAATCTGACAGGGCTGACCTATCCGGGGCCTATCTCAAGATGTCATGTCCAGTCGTCCTATCTCCATGTCTTTACAGTTAACACATTTTGTACTATAACGGGATTCCCCTCTTATATGAAAGGGATCCCCATCACTTTGTAGAGCCCGGCTGCCATTGCTCCAATATTTCTACACAAGATCAATAATCTCTCTCTCTCTCTCTCTTTTCTCTCTAACCCATTTGCCCGAGGCCACTCTTAGCATTTATTGTTTTCATACTTATTCTTCATTTATTGCTTGGTATTGGCCATAAAGTGTCTTCTTTAATTATATTCTAATTGTTATCCCTTCCCCGGCTACCCTCGATAGCTCAAGCTCGAGCCGGATATCGACCCCAAGGCCCCTCATCGACTAGTCCGAAGCCCGGGCGGCAAGACCCTCGGTTTGATTACTGCCCCGTTTTAGCTTGTGTCTCTTTGTTAAACTTCATACTCTTAGCATCAACTGCTCTTACAACTAACATAAAAATAGATCACGTATTTTTAGAGTCTCATTTATAAATTTAATTATTGTTACCATTTTCACGATAAACAGTTTGGCGCCCACCGTAGGGCTAAAAATAATAGTGATTATTTTCTTGCTGGTTTCATTGCAAAAATGCAAGTTATCTTTCACACTTTTTCTGGTCCAAGATCTTCGATTTCAGGATAGAGCGCCAAGTTCAGTGAGCAAAATGGAAAACCGGAACTTTGAAAACAACAGAGAGAAGGACACTACTGCCCCAGATATCGATACACTACCGATTTCAACCCAGATGGAAGGGAAGGTCCTCCAACATGACGTCCACATGATTATGGGGGGAACCAACGTTCCCCAAGAACCCATGTTCAAACGAACAAGAACGTCCACTACGGAAGGAGGACCAATCCGAAACCACGTGCCCGAAGATACCCTCGTATTCAGCGAGGAGGACCTCGAGGCCATGATGGAACCGCACAACGACGTCCTAGTGATCTCGTTTCTCTTAAACAATACCAGGATAAAGCGCGTGCTCGTAGATCCAGGCAGCTCGGCCAACATAATTAGATCAGAAGTAATAGAACAGCTGGGGCTGCTCAATCAAGGCATTCTCGTCCCTCGAATCCTCCACGGCTTCAATATAACCGGTGAAGTAACGAAAAGAGAGATCACCCTCCCGATCGACACGTTTGGCGCGATCAAGAACACCGACTTTCAGGTCATCGACGGCGACATGAGGTACAACGCCCTACTCGGTAGGCCTTGGATACACAGTATAAAGGCAGTGCCCTCAACCTTGCACCCGGTGATAAGGTTTGCCATGAGGAATGGCATCACGACCATACATGGAGAACATCGGGTAGTGAAGGAAATGTTCGCGGTCCACTATGAGGCATCAACCCCCACATGCCCGGTCTTAAGCGAGGAAAGAAGCATACAGACCCTCGAAGGCGACAAGGAAGATTTCCTCGCCCCCAAACCTTCGTCGCCCGCCAGGAATCGGATGCGACCAAATCAACAGTCGAAGAGCTGGAGTAGACCATTTTAATCGAGCACCTCCCGGATCATAAGGTATACTTGGGAACGGGGTTGACCCCCAAACTCAGGACAAGGTTTATTCAATTTCTTAGTAACAATATTGACTATTTCGCCTGGTCCCACCTAGATATGACAGGAATCCCGCCAGAAATAACCTCCCACAGGCTGAGCATTGATCCCAAATTCAAACCCGTAAAACAAAAAAGAAGATCGCAGTCCAAGGAAAAACATGCCTTTATCAAAGAGGAGGTAGCGAAACTTCTTAAAATCGAACCATTAGAGAGGTAAAGTATCCCGAATGGCTGGCTAACGTAGTAGCGCCCAAAAAGGGAAATAAGCTAAGAATGTGCGTGGATTATAAAGATTTGAATAAAGCGTGCCCCAAAGATTCCTTCCTGTTGCCTAATATAGATCGTCTGATCGATGCTACAACCGGCCACAAGACCCTCACTTTTCTCGATGCCTACTCGAGGTATAATCAAATCTAGATGAACCCCGAGGACAGGGAAAAAACCTCTTTCACCACAAAGTAGGGTACATATTGATATAACGTAATGCCCTTCGAGCTAAAAAATGCAGGAGTAACATACCAGTGCCTTGTTAATAAAATGTTCGAGCATCAAGTAGGTAAATCAATAGAAGTATATATTAATGATATGCTAGTAAATCCCTACGCGCATGAGGACTATTTGACCCATTTGCAGGAAACTTTCAACATCCTCAGAAGTTACAACATGAAGCTCAACCCCGAGAAGTGTGCCTTCGGAGTAGGTTTAGGCAAATTCCTGGGTTTCATGGTTTCAAACAGGGGGATCGAAATCAATTCTTACAAGATAAAGGCCATCGAAGAGATCACGGTGATGAACAATGTAAAAGCCGTCCAATGGTTAACAGGGCGGATAGCGGCCCTAGGCAGATTCATATCAAGGTCATTAGACAAAAGTCACCATTTCTTCTCCCTACTTAAAAGAATGAGAAACTTCGAATGGACTCCAGAATGCCAACACGCCCTGGAAGAACTGAAACGATACCTGACTAGCCCGCCCCTTCTGCACACACCCAAGGAGGATGAAACGTTATACCTATACCTGGCCATGTCTGAAATAGCGGTAAGTGGCGTACTAGTTCGAGAGGAGCAAGGTACACAATTTCCTGTTTATTATGTAAGCCGAACCTTGGGGGATGCCGAAACTCGGTATCCCTATATAGAAAAATTGGATCTCACGCTGATAAGCGCCTCGCGCAAGCTGAAGCCTTATTTTCAGTGTCACCGTATTTGTGTTCTATCAACTCATCCCCTATGGAGAATACTGCATGAACCTGAGTTATCGGGTCGATTGGCCAAATGGGCCATCGAACTCGGAGGGTATGATATCGAGTATCAACCTCTAACGGCCAACAAGTCCCAAATCCTGGCAGACTTCGTGGCCGATTTCTCACCATCCCTCGTGCCCGAGGTAGAGAAGGAACTTATATTGAATTTGGGCACGTCCTCCGGGTAATGGACCCTGTTCACAGATGGTGCCATAAAACATAAGAGGATCCGGGCTCGGTATATTCCTAAAGCCACCCGTTGGCGGCATAATCAGACAATCCATAAAAACTGCAAAACTGACTAACAATGATGCCGAGTATGAGGCTATGATTGCAGGTTTAGAATTGGCCAAAAGTTTGGGGGCCGCGATTGTCGAGGAAAAATGTGATTCGCTCCTCGCAGTAAGCCAAGTGAACGAAAGCTACGAAGCTCGAGAGGATAGGATGCAGAGGTGCTTGGACAAAATCCAAGTCACATTACGTCGCTTCAAAGAATGGACTTTAGTCCATGTACCCCGAGAGCAGAACAGTGAGGCCGATGCCCTCGCGAATCTGGGATCTTCTGCTGAAGAAGAAGACCAGCTCCCCAGAGCTTTCGTCCAATTGTTCAAATTAGTGGTTGAGGAAGGTCACGCAGAGATTATCTCCACCAGTCTGACATGGGATTGGAGAAATAAATACGTTGTTTATCTAAAGGACGGGAAGCTACCCGCAGATCCAAAAGAATCGAGGGCCCTGTGAACCAAACCATCCCGGTTCTCGCTCGACAAAAATAGGACTCTGTACAGGAGAACTTTCAACCCCCCCCCCCCGGGCGGTATGCTTGGGACGGGGCAACACAGATTATATGCTCCAAGAGATCCACGAGGGCACCTGCGAAAATCATTCCGGGGCCAATTCCTTAGTCTGAAAGGTGATCAGAGCGGGATACTATTGGGACAACATGGAAAAAGACGCCAGAGAATTCGTCCAAAAATGCGACAAGTGCTAGAGGTTCGCTCCCACGATCCACCAACCCAACGAGCAACTACATTCCGTTTTATCACCATGGCCATTCATGAAATGGGGAATGGACATCGTCGGCCCTTTGCCGACGGCACCAGGTAAGGCTAGATTCATTCTGTTTATGACTGATTACTTTTCAAAATGGGTGGAAGCGCAGGCTTTCGAGAAAATAAGAGAGAAGGAATTCATCAATTTTATATGGGATCACATCATATGCCAGTTCGAAATTCCATCCGAAATAACATGCGATAACAGGATGCAGTTCATCGGGAACAAGGTAACACAGTTCCTTGAAGACAACAAAATCAAGAGAATCCTGTCAATGCCTTATCATCCGTGTCAAACGGCTATGCCGAATCTACGAATAAAACCATCATTCAGGACTTGAAAAAGAAACTGGAGAGTGCTAAGGGAAAATGGAGAGAAACACTGCCCGAGGTGCTATGGGCGTACCGAACAACTTCAAAATCGAGCACCGGGGAAACACCTTTCTCTCTAGTATATGGCGCCAAAGCATTGATACCAGTAGAAGCCAGGGAACCGAGTGCCAAATTCTAGCACACTAATGAGGGCTCGAACAACGAGGCCATGACAACGGCCCTCGAGCTGCTCGACAAAAGACGGGAAGCCTTGGTGATTCGGATGGCTGCCTTGAAGCAGAAAATCGAAAGATACTACAACAGAAGAACAAATCTCCGATATTTCGGGATCGGGGACTTGGTCCTAAGGAAGGTTACTCTCAACACCCGAAACCCTAATGAAGGGAAGCTGAGATAGAATTGGGAAGGGCCATACCGTGTCCTCGGGTTAGTTGGCAAAGGATCCTATAAGCTTGGCACCATGGAGGGCGAATAGCTTCCGAACAATTGGAATGTATCGATGCTTAAGCGGTATTACTGCTAGGGCATCCGATCGGGAAATCCCAAAAAGATCTTCGAGCAAACGTCGCACTCTTTTCCTCCGACCGAGTTTTTTTTACCCCGAAACGGGTTTTTGCCGGCAAGGTTTTTAACGAGGCAACGTCCACGCACCTCCTGGAAAGGATTCAACAAGCCTACCAGATTTTCTTCGCAATCAACCCGATATTGGGAAAGGACAAACGAGGTCCCAATGGGAAATTATGTACTGAACCAAACGGTCAAAGGAGTCGTGCCCGCGCGGGCCGAGCTCACGACAACAAAATAACATGTATTTATGCCAAGCAATTAAATAATATCTTTCAACATCTCGTACTCCAAAAAAGAAAATTTCGGCATGCTCACGGCAAGGATTCCCTCCACCGAATACGTCCCAAAATACTCGGAGACTTAGCGTCAACAATTTGGCACCCGTACGACCTCAGGGTCGGAACTACGGGCTCAAAAGGCCTCAACGAGGCAATTCCAAACTCACGAATAACGTCCTTCGAGCCTAAGCAAACTTGATGAATCGGAAACTGTCGTCAAACGCCATACACTGGAAAACCCGAGGCCGTAAGACTCCAAGCGGGCAGACTCGGTCCAGCCAGATCTATTTTACATAGCAGCAAAAATTGTAAGACCTCAATTGGCATGACAAACTGTAAGACCTCAACAGGAATGACAAACTGTAAGGCCTCAACAGGCATGAAAATTTTGTAAGACCTTACTACAGGCATAAAACTCAATCCCGAAGTTTAGGTTATATGTCACATTTGTAAGACTCTCGAAAGGGCATACCCTCGATGTAGACGCCTAAACTATCACTCGGGATCAAAATGGCTCCGGCCAAACACATATGACTATGGTCAAAATGGCTGCACCAACCAAATTAACGTGACTCGAGGACGCCCAATTTTTGCTAACAAAATCGCAGGCCATTACTTCAAATCTACTTCAAAAAGAATCGGTTAAAATAGGCTACCCTCAACATACAAACGAGCTTCGACCATGTCATCTCCAAATCACAAGGCTTTGAGCTACTCAGCCTACGAGCTAAACCTTTCGAGGTGCTCGAACATCGCCGCTAACGACTTGAAATCGAGGTTCTTCCAAAACCGATGATGGTTCAGGCACAATTATTTCAAAAAGACCTTAACGAGAGGAAAACAAAGCCTACAATATGCCCACGGTCAAAACTGTAAGAGCTATTGTTGCCAGCCAAACGAGCCTCAGGGCCGCACACTAAAAGGTCACAACGACCAACAACATAAGAGCCACTGTTGCCAGCTTGAAAATTGAAAACTTGAGGATTAAAATGAGCTCGAGTCATAAACCGATTCGGAGACCGGATCCAAAATAGTTAACTATACATGCCTAAGGGCACAGCGTAAGAGCCATCGTCGCTAGCTTAACGAGCCTCAGGGCCACATACCTAAAAGGTCGCTTCTACCCAAGGCATATAAAAGCCATTTTCATCCGCTCATGCAGGCACAAAAGATTGAAGGTAGAGTAGGCTCGAGTCAAAACCTGACACGGAGACTCAACACAAAATAGTTGAGCAAAAGTGTACGAGCCCTAACGGCAGTTTACATTAAAGGTTGCATCAACTAGACACGTGAAAGCTCTGAGCCAACCTCAATAAGCCACAGTGCCATATCACGGGTCTAAGTTTTTTTTACCAATTCTCGCTGAATTCAGGGCAGAAAGGGGAATAAGGGAAACAAAGCCGCAGGATTCACTTTAT
Organism: Nicotiana tabacum; assembly: GCF_000715075.1. NCBI lineage: Eukaryota > Viridiplantae > Streptophyta > Magnoliopsida > Solanales > Solanaceae > Nicotiana > Nicotiana tabacum. The sequence goes on from NC_134087.1 coordinate 121,707,172, forward strand.
GCATATGCCAAAATGAAAGTACTTTATGCAAACAGGAAGATCGACAGAAAAAAATAACAAAGATTCTTATCTATTGCCGAACCAGTATATTCAATGGCTCCCCAAGGGTTACACCCAGGCGATCATGAATCCCCCGACGGCCCCTTCTCAAATGACATCCTCTCTCTCCGGGAATCCACCCCCATTTTAAACACCACTCGAGCTGCCTTCCAATGTGCCCCCAACGGTATGCTTTCGGGAATCTGGCCAGGCACGATCCGCGACTCGAGGCAAAATCGTGCTAGCTCCCTCAAACATCCTCTCAATGCAAGAATCCGCAACAAATGCTCCCCCCGTGCGAAGATACAAGCACCTCGGCCTTAGTTTTGTTCCGAAACAATGTGGCTACCAGTTCGGAATGGAGGCCCTTGTACTTTTCAATATCCTCCTTCGCATCCTGAAGCTGACGCTCGATCAAGGTAACATTCCCCTGAAAGTTGTCCCTCTCGGAAGCTATCTCGCTCACGTGCTGACTAAGCTCGGAGATTTCAGCATCTCTGGCCCGAAGCTCCCCTCTCAGTAGGGCTTTCTCCTTCTCAAACTTCACAAATTAAGGCTAAAGAAGTTAAAAACGGTGGAATCTCATAAGGGCTCAAATGATAGTAAAAACATGGGATAAATAACCTGCTCGGTAAAATAGGTTTTCTCGCATTCGCGACGGCTCACCTCATCCTGATACTGGGTGAGAGCCTGGTTGTAAAACACTTTAGCCTGAAACCACATAAAGAGACAAGTTAGGAGAACGAAGATCGAAACAGCCCGGAACGGCGGACAAGGTTAGCAAAAGTTACCTGCTTGCAAAGTCTGCCTATCTCGCCAAAAATGAATGCATCATCAACCTCGGAACTACCCTTGAGAATGGTCGCCGGCCTCTCGAGTGAATCCACGCCTTTGATTAGTGCTCCTGCCTCAGGAGGCTCCTCGCGAGGGACATCTTGCGATTTGTGGGATGGAAGGATCTCTCCCTGAGGAGAATCGACAACAATCAACGGGTTAGCAGGATCAGCCAAAATCTCCGTCCCTTGTTCACCCTGGATCCCAGATCGAGGCCCCTCCGAACTTCCTGCCAAGGGCGTCCCAGCTCGAGATGAACTCCAGCCACTTGCAACCCGGGGGTAGCGCTCGATACTCCATCCATTGCTTCACCACCACCAAGTTGGGCCACGTCGGCATTAGACTCCGGTCCGGGAGCATCCATTTCCATGGCCCGAGGATCAACCAAGTCTTTAAGCTCTTTGGGGGCTGGTGAGAAGCTTCTTTCTCCCTCACCTTCAGGGTTTCCCATCACCTCAGAGGTCAGAACTACTGGGTCAACCTTGGAATCTTCCACCATGGCCCTCTTGGGCACCGAAGGCCCAACAAATAAGCTCCCCCGCCTTCTCTTCTCCTCGCCAAGCACTAGAGCGTCCCCTCCAACGGACGGTGTCTCCCTCGTCAAAGGAATTTCCCCCAGACCTATATAGATGCAGAGGTTAAATGCAAAGTATGAAGAAATCTACTAACAGCAAACTACGTAAAAATATGCAGATGCAACAAGGCTCGAGGCTCACCGTGGTCTTTGGCTTCCCACCGAGCTCGGGACAAATCTCGCCACGCTCGTTCGGTATAAGGGCAAATCGAGTATAAACGGCCAACCCAACCCTGGAGATCTGACACCGCAACAAGGTAGATCACTATGGCTGAAAAGGCAAGAAAAGCAGAGTTAGATGCATGGGGAAATATCCTCGAAAAGGAGCAAAGACATCACGTTTACTTATGCCCAATGTTCCACTTCTCAGGGAACGACATCTTTTCCAACGGAATTAGGTCAGACATCCTCACTCGGACAAATCGGCTTACCCTTTCCTCGTCCCTGAACTCCTCGGTGCAGACAAAAGGATCTCGAGGCTCGGCAGCGAAGCTTGATTAAACCTCCACGAAGAACACGAGGACTATACATCCGGATCAGATGGTTGAGGGTGAAGGGCATTTACTCTATCATGTTCAAGTAATGCCTAATCATATAAACCACGTGCCAGAACAAAGGATGAATTTGGCCCAGAAGTACTTGATAACTCCGGCAGAAGTCGAGAATCACGGGGTCGATCGGGGGCGAGGATGGCCCTACCGGCCCCAAGCTAAATAGGTAGGTATACATACTCAGAAAGCTAGCTTTATGAGCCGTAATATCTTCCTCCCGAGTGGGAATCTCTGTGAGCACGGTATCCCCCCAGTGATAGTTGGCCCTCATTCTCTTGACATCTGTTATAGAGCTGATATACCGAGTTGCAGGCTCGCAGCACCCTGACTTCGAGGTAGATCTCTCAACCCTGAAATCGGAGGTCATCGCACAGGATCCTGTGATGCATTCCTCAACGTGAGGGGAAGTAGCCACTTCGCCTTGAGAGAAAAACGAAGAGGATGAGCCTGCAACCTCCTGGGAAGCAGAAGTGGAAATTTTCACCATCCTTGGGAGAATATGAAGGAAGAAAAAAGAGTTGCGTTACTGAAAGGGAGCAAGAATGAGGGGAAAACAGACCTTGTTAGGGGTTTTTGGCACGAGATGAGGTCTAGAAAGAAAGAAGGGAGTATTTATAAAAGCACTGTGTGTACATTGAAAGACGCCAACTGCCGCAATCAATGCGGAAAACTGCAGGAACAACGCGCATGGTGCGTCTTGACACCTCATAGCTATTTGCAAGAACATCGAAGGAAGTAGGAGTTCAGGATCATTTCTTATCGTTTCTTGCCGCGTTCACTCTAAGAAATGCAGAGACTATCTGTGTACGGCGAATCTGGGGGGCCGATTTCCCCATCATAAGGTCGTCTCGCGGTCATGCTCCTCGAAGCTCGAAGCCAAGGTTGAGACTCACCCTTGGAGGTCGTCAGGTACTGGCCCGGAGGTCATTGAGTCCCAACGACTATAGCAGGTTATAGCAGGCAAGAGGGGAGTTCCCAAGGCTCATAGCTTAATCTGACAGGGCTGACCTATCCGGGGCTATCTCAAGATGTCACGTCCAGCCGTTCTATCTCCATGTCTTTACAGTTAACACATTTTGTACTATAACGAGATTCCCCTCTTATATGAAGGGGATCCTCATCACTTTGTAGAGCCCGGCTGCCATTGCTCCACTCTGAATTAGGGACTGAGTGATTTGATAATAGTCAGCATCATGAGAATTTCATATCGCATTCCGGTAATAATAGGATGGACAACAGAAGAAGACTCATGAGAAATTCAGAGAATGGTCATTCAAGAAGACGCTTCCCTAAAGCAAGCAATGTTAGCAAAGTTAAGCTTAAGGGACTGTATGTACCAGTTACATTAAGTGTCACCCTCACAAGTAAGGAAATTTGTCATCATTGGTACAGAAGGATTGCCGCAAGGCGAGTAAGGATCATTGATATTGAGAAACGACGCCAAAAATGAAGAGGTAAAACATCTATATATAGATCCTCATGGCTTTAGCTCTTAGTACACCCTAAAGGGGGAATATGAAGTGATGTGACATTAAGTTAGAATTAAGTGGTTCTAGTGACTATGGAATGGTAAAGGAAGAATGTGATAAATGAAAAAGGAATGAGATGGCACTTATCCAAATCTTATAGATACGCTACGATTCAAGAATATTGTGCAAACACGGCGTCAAGGAGAGGAAGTAAAGGTTCCTGTCCGAGCTGTTATTAATAAATAAGGAGCCAGTGCGAGACGTAAGTTAAGACAAAGGAAATAACCCAATAAAGATTACGAGGGATATTGATATGAGAATGGGCCAACGAGTAGTTAGTAATTGGTCAAGAAGATCTTAGTTGTGGCTAAATAGGGGGTTATAGATGAGTCATCAGATCGTGTGAGATAAACATAGTAGAACCCAACTGTAACACCCCAAACTTTAGACAGAGTCCCACATCGGCAAAACACAAGAGGGATATTGGGTATATAAGTTAACAAGCCTTAGACCCTAGTGACGCGTTTTAAACCCGTGAGGGCCTAGGCCCACAGCGGACAATATCACTAGCAGGTTGCGCTGTTACAGATGGTATCAGAGCCACTCTTGTATCAGCCATGTCGATGTGGGTCAGAGTTCAACTGAGTTTAGGCAAATCCCGGTTAGGTGGGTCAAACCTCAGTGCTGAGTCTAGGCAAATCCCATGCGGTGGGGCAAACCTCAGTGAGGACGCTGAGTCCATAAAAGGGGGTGTATGTAACACCCCAAACTTTAGACAGAGTCCCACATCAGCAAAACACAAGAGGGATGCTGGGTATATAAGTTAACAAGTCTTAGACCCTAGTGACGCATTTTAAACCCGTCAGGTCCTAGGCCCAGAGCGGACAATATCACTAGCAGGCTATGCTGTTACACCAACATGGAGAATTCAACCTCAAAGAATATCATTATAATACTTGAGGTATATTCAAACAAAAGTCGGGGTAGTTAAAGGTACCGTATGAGTGTTACGGGAATAAAAGAAAGTGCTATTGGGAAGGTAGTCAAAATATTAGTTCAGAAGCAACCATACAAGTACAAGGGCATGGAAGTAAGCAATTACGGATGATTATAGGCAAGTAAGGACATCAAAAAGGTCCGTAATAAGCTCACAACTTTACGAAAGTTAAGGGTTCTCCCTAAGTACTACAACGAAAGACTAGCTGAGGAGATAAGAAGGAAGGCTTCAACCTAAGAAAAATGACCTAAAGAGGAAATGGTCGTGTAACAACAATCTCGCAACAACATTGTAAGCATTCCAAAGGAAAATGGCACCTACCGTGGCTAACGAACAGGAAGTAAGAATTAAAAGTAATATTCGAGATCATATGAGTTGTATGAAAACTCTGGCAAGTGTGGGCACTAAGATAGGCTAAGTATGGACGCAACAAGGGGCAGAAAGACCAGGAAAGGTAATAGCTTACGTTGGAAGAAAGCTAAGATGGAACGAAAGAATTATTCGATCAATGATCCTGAGTTAGTATGTTATGGATACATTCAAGATTTTGGAGCATTATCCAGGCAACATATTTGTTAGCAATCATACAGCGATGGAAGACTCCGGTATAAATTAAAAGAAAGAATTGAGCCAGGGCATAAACAAAGGATTGAATTGTTAGGAGATTGTATCATGGATATTCCATAACGCCTATGAAAGGCTAAGGTAATAACGAATACCCCGAGCCGCAGATAGGAAGATAGCTTAAGCCTACATAAAGGCTGATAAGAAGGAAGAGGAAACTAAAGAATTATATCACCTAAGTAAATCAGGAGTCTGATTATTAGACCTAGAAAAATTATAGAAGTTGTGCTTGAGAACATGACAGAATCATTCTTAATATCAGATGTTCAAGAGAAATAACACAACAACCATAATCTATAATGGCTCTACAAGGAATCATGTTAGAAGAAGTACCAGCCTCATAAGAAGTCAGTGCAAAGCTCCCACCGGATTGTGTATGTACTAGAGGTGCGAGTATTATAATAGAGCTTCAAGTTATGGACGTGAATTACACCTAGGTAGAAGGGAGGTCATAAAAGAGATAGCAGATACGATGCGAAATTTTAAGGTAGGTAAGGTAAAGGTGAACAACGTATGAGATACTCAAAGGCAGAAGATCGTGAATAGTCCATACTTCGGATAGAAGGCTATAAGCACAGGGATACAATAACCGGGAATGATAGCGGCATCGTCGGCGACATGTCTTCCAGCCTATGGTTTCTAAGTACTGAGATATCTAGTTAAGAGAATAGCGAAAAGTTGGAGACGATGTGATGTCTCACTTGACGTTCAAGAATAACATAAGGAAACTTATGGTGCAAACAAGTTGGAGGAAAGTTTATAAATGGATATGTATAGGTCGCAAGCTAAAGTATAGTAGAGCGACAAAGTTTTAAGGAAACATGAGTAAGGATGAGGAAAGTCAAGTGAAAAGGTGACGAGAATGGATAAGTCTTTAGGATTAAGCCCATGAAAATAAGAAGAGCAGACAGTTTCTCTATGTTATACAAAGCTCACTATAGCCTTAATAAACTCAAAGGAGTCTAAGATTAATAGCATTTAGAAGGAATGAAATGCTGACCTGGTAATAAAATGAGGGTATAATTGTGACAGATAAAAGATGACGTTTGGGTCTTCGTTTGGATAATGATTTGGAAAAAAAGAGAAGAGAAGGAGAAAAGATTTCGCTGGCAGCACGAAATTAGGATACCCGCATAAGGTGAATCACATTGAGACACTTTGAAATACGATTATGTGAATCACTTCGAATATTCCTTGAGGTAACATAAGCCCTAGGAGCAAAGTATTACGTAAGAAGTTTCAAGTTATCAGTGGTATATTATAGATCAATATTGAGGTGAATCAACAATGGATGGACAAAAGTCACAAAGTATGAGATGAGATTAGGCCGTCATTCTAAAGATGAGCAGTAATAAGGAATCATTAAAGGACTTAAAATTATACGTATGGAATAAGCAACGATAGTAAGCTGGGATTTGGTAGCAAACTTCAGCAACGGTAAATTAAAGCAAGAGTTATGGTAGTAAATTCATACGGATGGCTAAATGGACCTATGCGATGAGATATAGCAATATTCATGAATTCAACAAAGTACCAAGCGAAGAACTTCAGTATACTCATATATGCCCAAAGGGACATCTTATCAAACTTTACATATGAAGCCTAGATATTGGACACACTTACAAGGTCAAAATAGTACATGCTGCATGATGAAATGTAGCAACAGTTACGAGATTGGAAGGATTCCGACTACAAGTTGTGGTGTGAGAAGGAGGCTTAAGGGGGGAATGCCCTGGACTTTGGACTTATTCACAGAACAGTCGCCTAGATAGCAAGAGAAGTTCTAAAATATTCGGAAGATATAAGTTATGAAAATGATAAGTGCATCAGTCAACATTCGAGGACGAATGTTCCAAAGGGGAGAATAATGTTACGCCCTGCAGTATTACGTTGATGTTATGTTCTGTAGTAATATATTACGATAATGTTACCCCCAACAGTATTACATTACGGTGATATCACGCTTTGCAGTATTAAGTTACGACGATGTTGCACCATGAAGTATTGTACGTTAAATTTGTCGTAAGGTAATTGACATCAGTCCAAGTAAAAGATTATTTGGAGATTATAAGAATTATGCTATTTCACAAGCGATTGGTAAATTTATAAAGGTGAAAGGGGGAGCAAGTCAAAGAAAATGAATTGTGTCCAAGTTTGACATTTTGGGGTAAAATACGGCCCGAGCTAAAATACCCGGTATTTATGGACTAGTGTCATATGAGGTACTACATGACCATAATAGTTAGGTGTATAAGATATATGAAAAGTGAGTAATATTTTAAGTGGGAATAATTCTCAATTTTGCAGGTAATTGATTAATTACCGGATAACGGGACTTTACCTAATTAATTGGGGATATATTTGGATAAGATTAAACCCCACTCCCACCCCCACGTGGCAGCCACCTCTTCTCCAAGAAATGACTCTTAATCTAGTTAATCTAGGTGGCAACATACCTTGATAATTTGAAGACACCTCACTTTTCTATATCCTGTATACAAGCACTACAAAAATCCAATGTTCAACCATTCTTTTAATCAAAATATATTAGGCATCAAGTGATAATCACTACAAGTCCAACATTAAAACAGAACGTTAGCAAGATTTAGAAAAAACGTGAATTCTTGCAAATAAAAGAAATCCAACATAAATTGTTAGCAATGTAAAATTTTACGGTTCTAAAGGAGTACGGTGCAATCTTTTTCAAGAACATCATACGGATTTTTTCCCCTACTTCAGGTATGTTAAGGCTATCCTTTCTTTCTTTTGGCATGATCTATACGATACGAACGAAACGTGCAAATGCACAAATTCCATAAATGTCTCTATTCATAGAAGTATTAGAGATATTTATATTCTTGAATTTTCATGTGTCATAATATTTTATCATCTGTTCATGGGTCTCAGAAAAATACGAAAGTTGAAACGAGCTCACTTTATGATATTACTCAAGGGCAAATGGTCTTATGACATTTCGAAAGATTTTATTAACGTACTTTTCATGCATTGCATTCATGTACATTGACGTGTGACCAGATGACGTTATATACGTGTATATATGTATGTATATATATGTATATGGGATATGAGAAAGGTTATGGCGTTATATACGCACCACCACCTGATCAGCTGGTATACGTTGATGATTTTGCCTACAGTGGCCAAGTTGAATTGATGGGAGGCCCTCAGAGGCTGATGATGTTATGAAATATGTGCCTATGCACGATATGACATTCATACGCATATGCATGATACTATAATTACTTCATGATTTACAAAGTTATTTAGACTTACAGGTTGCGTCATGTACTCCATATTTCTTCTATGTCTGTTATGTACTTATTTATGTGCCTTACATACTCAGTACATTTTTCGTACTGACTTCCCTTTTGCCTGGGGACACTGTGTTTCATGCCCGTAGGTCCCGATAGACTGGTCGAGAACCCTCCAAGTAGGCTATCAGCTCAGCGAAAGATATTGGTGCGCTCCATTTGCTTCGGAGTTGCTTGTTTGGTTAGTATGATATAGACGTGTATTTTTTGATATGGTGGGACTCTGTCCCGACATTTATAATATTTATGTACTCTTAGAGGCTTGTAGACATATGTTGTGCACATGAAAGATTGTACGACCTTATCGGCCTATGTTTTGAGTTTATAAATGATTATGTTGGCCTATTAGGCTCGTATGTCACGTATATATAATGATATAATAAGAAAGATACATTACGTTGGTACTCGGTTGAGTAAGGTACCGGGTGCCCGTCGCGGCCCATCGGTTTGGATCGTGACATGGAAAGCCCAATCATCAGTAACCGGGGGTAGGTCCATGCGTTCCATCTGAAATCGAGATACGAACTCCCTTAGCATTTCATTGTCCTTCTGTCTCACTTTGAAGAGGTCCAACTTCCTGGTCGCGACCTTTATTGCTCCGGTGTGTGCTTTTACGAACGAATCAGTGAGCATGGCAAAAGAATCGATGGAGTTGGGTGGCAAATTGTAGTACCATATCATTGCCCCTTTTGATAAGATTTCTCCAAATTTCTTCACCAAAAAGAACTCAATCTCATCATCTTCTAAGTAATTTCCCTTTATTCCGCATGTGTAAGAAGTGATGTGTTCATTAGGAATGGTGGTCCCGTTGTGCTTGGAGATATCCGGCATATGGAACTTCTTAGGAATGGGCTTTGGAGCCGCACTTTGAAGAAAAGGCTTCTACACGAACTTCTTCGAATCCAAACCCTTTAGGATCGGGGGTGCCTCCGGTATTTGGTCAACTCGTGAGTTGTATATTTTTACCTTTTTATCATTAGCCTCGATTTTCTTTTCACCCGATTCTATCCGTTTAGTGAGCTCCTCGAGCATCTTTATGATGACGGGATCAGTCCCCGATCCACTATCGTTCAATTTCTCCTGTACTGGTTTGACCTTATGAACAACTTCCTACGATGTATCGAGTTTGATTTTGCTTGGTGCCCGATTCTGGAGTTGTGCTATTACAGCCTGCTGAGTTTGTAGCATGTCAAATATTATTCGAAAGCTAATTCCGCCTTCTTCACCATTTTGTGTGTTCCGATCAGCTGCAAGAGTGTCTCTGCGGATGCTGTTTTCAGGGTTGGCACCTAAATCTCCATGAATGGCGACATGAGAATTGACATCAACCGGATCCACGGCCTGTGGTGCGTCGGGATTGATTGGAGGTACTCCGTATCCCGGGGTGACTACGTGCTCGTTTTTGCTGTGAAGGCCAAGGCCAGTGTCAGTGTGAGTGGGCACTGCTTGAGAGTTTGACATGGTTATTCCTGAAATAAAAAATAATACTCACAAGAACAAGTGCAAAAGCAGTGTGTGTTATGAAGGCTAAAATATTAAGCAATCACTATTATCCTTAGCCCCACGGTGGGCGCCAAACTGTTTACCCTAAAATTCGAGTAAAAATTAAACTTGTGATGTGGTTTTAAGGATATGTGATTTCACCTAATACCAATTGATTAATTCAGAGATAAGTGATGAAATTAACAAGAATTAAAAATAAACTGATATTTGAACAGTATCCTCGAGCTGGTGAACCCACGAGAGTAGTAAAGCAAGAACAGCTAAAGAACAATAATTAAAGAGCAATAAGCTGATGAGCAGAAGAAAGAAATATTATATTGCCTTGATCTGTATGAATGTATGGTGTTTACAAATGATGGGGACCCCTCTTTATATACTAGAGGAATCCTAATTCAGGTACAATTCTAATTATTGAAGTAAATCCCATGATTAATGCTAATAATTGCCTGTGATTTAATTCGTTCTGAGATTTCCGTCGTGATCTCCGACCGATTACGATATTTCGCCTTTCCATTATTATGTTCCGCCCGAAGCTAGTCATATCCGATCTCGATCGTCGGGGGCCTCGATCTTGACGGGTGCCTCGATCCCCGAACTCGGCGCCTGGTCTCCGTATTCAGCTCTGACCCTCGAAGCAATTCTCGAAATAATGACAAAATCGGGCAAGCTCGTTTTTACCCATATACATAAGTTCCCCAAAAAAAAAAAATCAGCAAAGGGATGTCAATTGCACAAATTAAAGGTGGCTCCACCGCTAACATTATCCATCAGTATGATAAGATGAAACAAGGTTTTAGTCTTGATGAGGCCACCCTATCGCAAGGGTCAATCATAGCTGTTGCAACTAGCTAAAATACTCACTGTAGTGTAAGTTCCCGTTTTTTGAAGAAACCTTCTAAGCTAGTCGAACTCTCTCATTCACTTAGAAAGTTACCCGATAAACAAAATCTTTGGCTGATGTGCGCTAATAAGGTTGATCAATGGAAAAACTTTAGTGGTAGCTTCTTGGAACTTTCTCTATACTTTTAATGATAGAACTATCCTACTCTTAGGTTGGGTTCTTGCTTGATGAGGGGAGCTGGATCTGACGATTTTGGTTGTTTGAATTTAGTGGAAAAAGGTCAAGCTGCTCAAACTGTGCTTGCCATAACTTCTAAATATGTCCTCAAGCTTCTGGTGTGATAGCATAAGCACCTCCTTATCTTCTTGCATTACTCATGGATGATAGTGTTGCTAAAATGGAAATGGTGGCGTTACATAAACGGATTATATATACTGTCACCTTTCCAGAGCTTTTGATGGTTCAGTAGCAGTACATTTGAGCTGAGGCTTTTGAAAGACTATTCGCCCTTTATATATTCTACAGTGAGGAAAAATAGATAATAAAACAATATCCTTCTTAAAAGATTATGCAGTTGTAGCAACCGGGTAGATCCAATGTTACTGAATTCTTCTCCGTCAGACACATCTAATCTGCACAAAAAGATATGTAAGTTCAATTTAGAAAAAAAAGGGAACAAAAAGGAATACACGATGCAGTTTAATGTGAAGTTCAGTTGTCAAGTGAACACGCACACCAGTGTCACCTAAGACATTGAGTTGGAGACAGGACACAACAGTTCTGAAATTAGGGAGACATAGCACCCATAAAAAATGATTTCTACTTCATATCACATGTATAGTTTAAATAAATCATCACGCCTTAACTATAAATTTTCGCTCTGTGAAAATGCTACTCAATGATCTTATTTTAACAAAATATACATAGTGATAATTGGCACGTAAGGCATCCATCTAATTGTCCCAACTTGAAGGAAACAAGTGTGGAAATAGAAAATACAGGGAGACACCATCTTATAGTGTCCAACACATTACCCCTGAGACGGTGTTAAGATACCAGTTCGACCTCGTATATGTCACATATCAGTTCGCATGTCTATCCTATTCGTTGGAACAGGATACTCTTAGTTTTCAATTGCAATCCCTCTTCTACTGGAGAAAAATAACAGTATCACTGCAGCAGCTGCTGCAGAACAAGGCCAAATCCACTAGCCAAATTATGAATGGAATCACCAAATTCAACTTGTAGTAGAAAGTTTATAGCAAGGCAAGCATTCAGAATCTCAGGCAGAAGCAGCAATGCAATTGTCGTAGACTCATGGTTTAGGTTTTCTATATTGTAGAGGTGTAAGGAATACTCTTATCCATTTCATCTGATCTACTTCATGTTTGGTGAATTCCAAAATTGACTTAAAAACTTTTGAAGATTTATTTATTTTCTAGCTTTTCTTAATACAAGTGACTTCGAAATTTCAACTAGCATTTCGATAGACAGATGACAATATATAACTAGTTCTTCTTTACATCCATCACTTTTGCGTTCACTTTCCAATCAATCTTCATGGAGGTAATAACTACTAGTTGTTTCTAATACAGAAGGATACCATAACTAGTTTTTTAGAATGTCCAAGAAATTAAAGACCAAGATCTTCAGCACCTAACCTGTTTGGTCTGACTTTTGTATGGGACAGAGATTGCCAAAATGCTATTTGTTTGATTGGATTAAAAATGGTATCATGATCCCCATATGATAAATGTGATAAACCGGCATTTTACCCTTTTCACATTTCTTTCTCTTCATCTCTTTTATAGCCACACCACTAATCCATGTACCATTTCAGCCCCTCGCCGTGCAATTCACTGCATCTTGCATGCAGTGGCGAAGCTAGGAATTTCTCTAAGGGTATTCAAATTTGAAGAAGTGAAAAAAACTTTCCGACAAAGGGTGTTTAATATGTATTATATACCTCTAAAACGTAGTATTTTACCTATATACACAGTGCAATTTTTCGACCCATGTGGCTTCGCCACTGCTTTCATGCTCTACGGCTAATTGCCCCTTCCTTGCAGCTTTATTCTTCCATATTGCATTACAGTTTACCTTCTTTTTTTTTTTTTTGGAAGATTAATTTTATGACTAATTCCTTGTCGTGTTAGTCTTATTATATATAGCAACATAGTCTCAGGCCTGACTGATCATTTGTTTGTACTACAATTTGCTCTGTATTCATGGTTAATGACGGTTTGATATGTTTGGGCAAAGGATATTTCAAGGTAGGAGTATTACAATCTCAGTTCATCCATATCCTACCTGATCTGCATCAGATCATGAGCCTGAGTTACCACATGCTACAAAAAGTATTTACATGTAACTAGTAGAAAGGAATAAAAAGATGGTGCAAGCAATCACAGCAGTTGAGTTTTTGTCGTCCCAGGTGATATAGCTATTGAAAAAGGAATGCGATAGAGTGAGGTTGGCAAATAACTACTGCAGAGCTGAAGTTATCATTCTGAAATTCTTAGCTTTCTTAACCTTTAGTTAAACTATATGACGTATATGGAAAGGAAAATTTACTGAAGTTATCATTCTGAAATTTTCAGAAGTTAAAAAAGAAAAAGAAAAAGGCTTGTTTCACAATAAGCATTTCTTCATGGCAAAAGGGATACATATTTTGTTCTATCCCAGTAGCTTTCTACTAAAGAAGCAAATCTGTGCAAAGTTCTAATGGAAGTCAAAATCCATGTCCAATAAGCTGATCCAATACTCACAAGTCATAAGTTACTTCATTGCTATGTATACCATCAAAGTTGAAGTCCGAATAGCTAAATGAATTTAAATTCTTGGAAGATGCAAAAAAAGAATAGAAATTAAAATAGAATAGTGTCAAACATTTTGGAATGTTCCAAAAGGGAAAGAGTGTCATATAGACTGGAACAGAGGGACTAGAGAATAACAAGGGAAACGTCTTTAATTTTGTGCCTGGGAACTACTGGAAGCATAAACAACCCAGGGAAGAGTCAACTCTTTGTTGCTTCATATACCTCCTGGTATAGCCTTAAAAGTTCCTCTATAATAGTGTTAATAGAACCTCATGCGCGAACCACAACTTCTGAGGTGCGTTTGACAAAGACATACTCAACCATCTGCCAATAGTTTTGATCTTTTTTTCATTTTGATAACTAAATCTTTGTATTAGTCACCAAGTAAATGTATAAAATCATAGCTAATTAACACAGTTAGCTATCAAACTTACAAACTACAAAAAAGACGAGAGCTACAAAACTAGAACTTATAACTAAGTACTATATTCCTGATACAAGGAGTTCTAACTCTGCATACACATGCAATTTCCCTAGCTATAACTTCCCATCTTCTAGTAACCTTCTCAAACACTCATGTTTCTTTCAATCAACACACTGTGAACAAACTGCATATATCATTTTGAAAATTCGAGATTGGGATTTCCCTTTGGATATTCTGATAACTTCCTGAATATGTTGATCTCATCCACCTGCACCTGGTGGTTGGCTTTGTATCCATTGCAGCAGCCTGTTCCATAGTCCCTTAGCAAACTCACATTCCACAAACATGCGTTTTCTTGATTCATTAAAATTCTGGCATAAAGCACACTTGAGCTCGACAGCCATTCCCCACTTAACTAGTCTGTCAGCAGTCAGGAGTTTCCCATGCATTTGTAGCCACAGAATGAATCTAGCTTTTGGCCTAGCAGCATTTTGAAACATCATGATTCATGCATTTCCATGGGACCCTGGGTCCATCTCCTGTCAACTGTGTATAGATTTGCATAGTTATACTCTTCCCAGCAGCATGATTGCATTGGATTCTTTCCAGAGTAGTTTTTTCTTCAATAATCTTCCTGATCACCCAACATGCTTGCTGTGGCACCTCTACATGATCCATCTATTGCGCTTTGATATAGTAGGTATGAATCCACTTGATCCACAGTTTATCTTATTTGTGAGCTAAATCCCATTAAGTTTTAGCTATAGCTGCCTTATTCCAGATGTGCAAATTTGTCAAGTTCAGCCCACTTGCACTCTTTGGAGAGCAGATCCTTTCCCAAGCCACTAAAGCCTTTCTGCTGATTGTTTTGCTACTAGACCAGAGGACGCTTCGATAGTATCGATCAACAACCTTCACTACTTTAGCTGGAAGTACAAATAATTTTCATCTTTAAAATCTTATGGATAATTTATCCAATAACCGTGTGCATATTAGGGATCTTGTTTGTGAACATGTCATCGACTAACTCAGGGGTCTTATCCCACCTAAAAGAAGATTATTAACACATGAAAAATTTAGGCAAGTAGAAAAAGAAGAAAAATGTTCTTCCTCTCCCCAGTCATGCAAAGAGTCACAGAAATTCCTCCATTTCTAAGAACACCGGTGCATTATCTGCCAAAAGTTAGTTATTACCAAAACAAAAGCAGCTGCAGTAAAGTACAGAAGCAGCTGGACTTTCGTAGAATTATCTAAGCTAGAAGCTTCGGACATAGGTTAGCTCTATGAACAGACAAAAGCTGGACTCTTTCTGGAAAAGAAAGTTATCAGCCTATTACATAGTTATAAATAACAAAGCTCTTGCTATATACGTGCAATGTAAAGAAATACAATATCTACAGCAGCATGAAGATGCATAAATCAGATTGCAGTTGAATATTAAGGAAAAATTATGAAAAGAAAGCAAGAAGCTTCAAATTGCTAATAAGACAATGGGGTATTTTCACTCAGTATAAATGACT
The DNA here is from genome assembly GCF_000715075.1 of Nicotiana tabacum. Classification (NCBI taxonomy): domain Eukaryota; kingdom Viridiplantae; phylum Streptophyta; class Magnoliopsida; order Solanales; family Solanaceae; genus Nicotiana; species Nicotiana tabacum. The sequence goes on from NC_134087.1 coordinate 121,722,699, forward strand.
AGTAAAACATTGAATAATTTGAATGAAGGGAAATAGGGATTGTAGCTACAAGTGACGGATCACCAGCAGCCCAGACATAGAGCTCGTTAGGGACCTAAACTCTTGAGCAGAAATATAGCTCATAGAAAGGAGCTTACCTCAATTCTGAGTTGAGGTTATATAAATTAAGTTGAGATCTCAAATTTTCTACTTACCACAAAAAGTTTCAAAATTTCTTATTTCAGTTAATAAATTTAGAAATAACTCAAAAGACTGAAGAATATGTCTAAAAGAATAAGAACCCATACAAAAGAGTTAATAGCACAATGGCATGGTTCTGACTGACTAAAGAACTATTCATGGAGGCATGCATATCAGATTGATACAACTATGCACTTGATAGCCAGTTAAAGCCTGGCCTTAATTTTCGCATAATTTGTCTGCATCATATAGTAGCACATGGCTTGTTAGCCTCATGAGTTAGTTTCCTGAACCTGCTGCTCAAATTCATCAACTAGACCTAAAGCGTAGTAAACACTTTCAAATGCTTCTTAGCCCCCGAGGGTATACAAGCCTCCACCAACAACAAAAACAAGTACAACTACACCTGAATCCCATGGGGGCGGCTATATGAATTCTTGATATACATTCCACTCTATTGGACCTGTTTCATTTTGATACTCCACAATTTGATCCTATCAAGACATTATAAGAGGCCAGATCAGGTGTACTCCCTCCAGCCTCCGTTTTCATGAGCAGTTCAGTGACCAAATAACTACAAGTAGTATATATAAAAAAACACCACCATTTTCATTGTCCCAAACATGATTTCTCTCATTCCCTAATCCATTAGTTAATAAAGCACTTGGCAAAGAGTTACAGGTTACTAGGTCCCCTTGAATACATTCATGCCTCACTTGAGAAAAACAAAATGAAATAGCCCCTCCTGTTCATGCGCAAGACTTAATAATAATTGATGATATGATGATAGCACAGTAAGAAAAGACCGCCTGTTACCCACCATGAGGGTGCATTTTGTCAAATACCTTTGAGGTTTTACCAGAGGAGTCCACGACGTAGAATATAATTCTGATCATGAGTGTAAATGTGCTCACAGGGGTTGGCTCTGGATGTACTTGAAGAGGTGAAGAAAGCAGTGACAGAGAAGTAGTACAATGACAGGACCAGTTGGTAATCTGATACCAAGGAATAAATTGTCAACACCTATTTTCATAGAACTTGTGCTTTTGAATTCAAACCTCCAGATTCTAATTCTCCCAAGTTGTTGGTTCCCAAATTTGTCTTTGGTTGGACTCACAGCTTGCTTGGTCCAAATTTTATGATTCAACCTCTAAAGGAAATTGTTCCTAAACCAGGTTGTGCATTACACCTTGTCTTTCACGAGTTAGTATTATCATAGTCTACGTCCTCTTGTGCCTGAGATGTTTCTTTGTCCTCTTCTCATGATCCTCTTGTAGTCATATCGCTCTTGTTCTTTGTTCTTCCACCTGTCCAGCCTATGCCTATGGTCTATGTCTAGTATCCAACCATACGTAAACTGTACATAAGGATAACTCCTTTACAGAAAAATGCCCAACACCTAGCCACCACCACAATTACCCTCCTTTCAGAACGAAAGGGAAAAAGGCCACAAAATAATGCTACATGAAATAACCTTTCAGCTTCGATCATGTGTACACTGTACACTATGAGTCAAAAGACACGAGTACAGTGGGAGATATAATGTTCATACTGACACATTTAGCTCAACTTGGTAGTATGGTAGAGTGTTCAGAAGTATTTTACATAGCTCCTATCACACAATGTTTCTCATACCAAAGATTCCAATTCCAACCACATCTTTACACAACATACTCATACAGGAGTTCCAAAGTCCTACCACATTGTTCTCTATGCATTAGTTACCTTGTGCTTGCATTTTCTCTCAAGTCTAACTACATTGTTCTCAAGACGAGTTAGCTCTAATTTCATTCTCCAGCTTCCTACAGATAAATAAATTGAAGCTAAGCAACTAGTCAATGCATCACCAGCAAAAGAATTATGGTGCCAGGCATCTTTATGGAGCCTAGTTGTGTACATCCACGCCTAAGACCAATAACCCTTGTTCACTCAAAAAATATGGAAGCTGAATAGTCACTTTTAGGAAGGTTCTGTTGCGGAAGCCAAATGTATAGAGTGTGAATAAGTCACAACTACTATACCAAAAATTATGACAACCACCAAATAATAAATAAGACAATAAAGCAATAATAAAGGGAACACCAGAATTTACGAGGTTCGGCTAATTTTGCCTACTCCTCGGACACAACCAAATATTTTATTCCACTCCAAAAATACAAGTGAAATAATACTAAAGAGAGAAGATACAAATGCCTTAAACAGATGAGAAGGCAAATGAGAGGTGTGTCTCAATCCTAAACATTAGGCCTTCTTTATAGGGGAAAAATCCCCCCCCAAACTTAACTCCCAACCAATGTGGGACTTTGGCATTTTGCCAAACTTCAACAAATCTCCACCTTGGCAAAATTCCACATTTTCAATTCTCTCTCAATAACAAATTTTGGTTGTGTCTTCATCTTCAATCTTCAGTATTCAACAATGTTGATCAAATCCAAACAATGTTGAAACTTGACCGCAGTCACCACCTTTGTCAGCATATCAGCAGGATTCTCTGTAGTATGAATTTTCTTCACCGTGACTCCACCTTCTTCTATGATTTCTCGTACGAAATGATACCGAACATCAATGTGCTTCGTCCTTGCATGATAAACTTGGTTCTTCGCTAATTGAATAGCACTTTGACTATCACAAAAAATTGTGATACCTTTTTGTTCAACACCAAGCTCCTTTAGCAATCCTTGAAGCCAAATTGCCTCTTTCACAGCATCTGTAATAGCCATGTACTCTGCCTCTGTTGTAGACAAAGCAACTGTTGACTGCAAAGTAGACTTCCAACTAACTGGTGCCTTTGCAAAAGTAAACACATAACCAGTAGTTGATCTTCGTTTGTCCATATCACCCGCAAAATCTGAGTCACAATATCCAACTACAAACTGATTGTCTTCCTGCTCAAAAACTAACCCGACATCTACAGTATTATGAATATACCGTAGAATCCACTTCACAGCTTGCCAATGCTCCTTCCTGGATTGTGCATATATCTGCTAATAACTCCAACAGCTTGTGAAATGTCAGGCCTTGTGCAAACCATTGCATACATCAAGCTACCAACAGCATTTGCGTATGGTACCTTTGACATATACTCTCGTTCAGCTTCATCCATTGGCGACATAGTAGTACTTAGCTTAAAATGGGAAGCAAGTGGAGTACTAACTGGCTTAGTCTTGTCATCTATGCCAAAACGTTGAAGTACTCTCTTCAAATATTCCTTTTAAGATAAACAGAGTTTCTTTGAACGTCTATCTCTAATTATCTCCATGCCAAGAATTTTCTTTGCCTCACCCAAATCCTTTATCTCGAACTCCTTCTTCAGTTGAATCTTCAACTTATCAATTTCTTCCGAATTCTTGGAAGCTATCAACATATCATCAACATATAGGAGAAGATATACAAAGGAACCATCTTTAAGCTTGTGCAAATACACACAATGATCGTATTTGCTTCTCTTGTACCCTTGCCGCAACATAAACTCGTCAAATCGCTTGTACCATTGTCTAGAAGATTGTTTCAATCCGTACAACGATTTTTCAAGTTTGCACACCATATTTTCTTTTCCAGCAACTTTGAATCCTTCTGGCTGAGTCATGTAGATTTCCTCCTCCAAGTTTCCATGTAAAAACGCAGTTTTTACATCCATCTGAACTAGTTCCAAATCCAATTGTGCTACCAAAGCCAACATAATTCTAATGGAGGAATGTTTTACAACTGGAGAAAACACTTCATTGTAATCAATTCCCTCCTTTTGAGCATATCCTTTGGCCACCAATCTTGCTTTGTAGCGAACATCTACTTGGTTAGGAAATCCTTCCTTCTTTGCAAATACCCATTTGCACCCAATTGCTTTCTTTCCCTTCGGAGATTGGCCAATCTCCATGTATGATTCTGATGAAGGGACTGTATTTCATCATTCATGGCAATCCTCCACTTATCTTCTTCTGAACTTTGGACAGCGTCTTTATAAGTAGTAGGAACATCATCAGCTACAATTGAGGTTGCACAAGCAACCGTCTCTATGAGACGAACAGGTTTCGTTATTGTTCTTTTTGGCCTGCTGGTTGCTATTGATTCAAGTTGTTGTTGAGATTCCTGAGTTGGAATCTCCTCTACTGGCTCTCCTTCCAGAGGGTAATCTTCATTTGTTTCCTCCTCTGCTTCTTGTGTAGGAAAAATAAATTTTCCCTCAAACTCCACCTGCTTAGAAGCACCTTCATTTTGTTTGGTATCTTCTGTTACCTTATTTACCATAGCAAATTCATCAAAGGTAACATCTCTGCTGAATATTACTTTCTTTGTCATAGGGCACCATAAGCGATATCCTTTGACTCCAGAAGTAATTCCCATAAAAATAGCCTTCTTTGCCCTTGGATCCAATTTTGACTCCGTCACATGATAATATGCAGTTGAGCCAAACACGTGCAAAGAGTTATAATCTACAGCAGGTTTTCCGTACCATTTTTCAAATGGTGTTTTGCCATCAATAGCAGCAGATGGTAGACGATTAATGAGGTGGCATGCATATGTAATTGCCTCAGCCCAAAATTCTTTGCCCAAGCCAGCATTGGACAACATACACCGTACCTTCTCCAGCAAGGTCCGGTTCATACGTTCTGCCACTCCATTCTGTTGTGGTGTATGTCTAACAGTGAAGTGTCGGATGATGCCATCATTTTCACAGACCTTATTGAAATGATCATTTTTGTATTCACCTCCATTGTCTGTGCGAATACACTTGATTCTCCTGCCTGTCTGATTTTCCACCATCGTCTTCCATTTGAGAAAAATTCCCAACACTTCATCTTTGCTCTTCATTGTATACACCCATACTCTTCGGGAAAAATCATCAACAAAGGTTACAAAATAGTGCTTCCCACCCAATGAAGGTGTTTTGGAAGGACCCCAAACATCAGAGTGTACATAATCCAAAATGCCTTTAGTATTATGGATCGCTGTACCAAATTTAACCCTTGTCTGTTTCCCTTTAACACAATGCTCACAAAACTCCAAGTTGCAAGCCTTTACTCCTTTTAACAATCCTTGATCTGATAGAGTTTTCAAGGATTTTCCTCCAGCATGTCCCAAGCGCATGTGCCATAGCTTGGTTGCTTCTGCCTCTTTGTCGTCACTGGATGTTACTGTCGCTGTCCCAATAACTGTACTGCCACGATAGCGGTACATATTATTATTCTTCCGATTAGCCTTCATTACCACTAGTGCACCGGAGCATACTCTCATCACTCCATTTTCTGCAATGATTTTGAACCCTTTTGATTCTAGGGCTCCCACAGAGATGAGATTCTTCTTCAAATCCGGTACATATCGAACATCTATCAATGTTCTGATCATTCCATCATGGTTCCTTAATCGTATTGAACCAATGCCATATGAGGTAAGAGGGCTGTTATCCGCTGTGTGGATGACTCCATATTCTCCTTCTTGAAATTCCATGAACCAGTCCCTGTTGGGACACATATGATAGCTACAAGCCGAGTCCATCAACCATATGTCTGATGATGTTGATGACTCTGTTGTAACTAATGAGAAGTCTGAATCATCACAATCAGCTACATTTGAATCCATAATGGCCTTTCCATTGTTATGTTTGGCCTTATTCTTCAACTTCGGACAGTCTTTCTTCCAGTGCCCTTTTTCTCGACAAAAGGCACATTCATCTTTGCTGGGTCTGGATCTTGACTTGGATCTTCCCTTCTTTGTCCTCGTTTGATTTTGAGGACGACCCCTCACAAATAGTGCTTCTCCTTCTCCGCCCTTCTGTTTTTCTCGCTTTCTTTGTTCATAGCTGTACAAAGCCGAACAAACTTCTCTGAGAGAAACTTCGTCATTTCCATGGAGTAGAGTAGTTTCAAGGTGCTCGTACTCATCAGGAAGTGACGCCAACAACATCAAGGCCAAGTCACCATCATCATAAGTTGTATCCATATTTTGCAAATCTGTAACCAACTTATTGAAACTGGTGATATGTTCATTCATCGTGGTACCAGGAACATAGGTGAAGTGAAACAGTCTCTTCTTCATGTACAATTTATTTTGACTGTTTTTCTTCAAAAATTTATCCTCCAGTGCTTTCCATAATTTACTTGCAGAAGTTTCCTTTGTGTATGGATATTTCTGCTCTCTAGCAAGGTAGGATCGAATGGTACCGCAAGCAACACGGTTGATAATTCTCCAATCTTCTTCTCCAATAACATCTGGTTTCTTTTCTTCAATGGCCAGATCTAGCCCTTGTTGAAAAAGGACATCTAGAACCTCGCCTTGCCACATCCCAAAATGTCCGGACCCGTCAAATATTTCGACCGCAAATTTCGCATTTGACACAATTCTTGTCATAAGCGAAGATGCCAATGATGACGTATTGTTGACACTTGATGTAGATTCTTCTTGTTTATTGTCTCCCATCTTTGACACAAATATTATTTAATAGCTGACGACACAAATCAAGATTATTTCCTTTCTGGTGTGGAAAATCAGACTAAGCTGCAACCACAGAGCATACTCAGACAGAACCTTGACTCAGTTACCAAGATAAATCTTTTCTGATGTGGAAGATTAGACTATGCTGCAACCACAGAGCATACTTAGACAGTACCTTGGCTCTGATACCAATTGTTGCGGAAGCCAAATGTATATAGTGTGAATAAGTCACAACTACTATACCAAAAATTATGACAGCCACCAAATAATAAATAAGACAATAAAACAACAATAAAGGGAACACCAGAATTTACGAGGTTCGGCTAATTTTGCCTACTCCTCGGACACAACCAAATATTTTATTCCACTCCAAAAATACAAGTGAAATAATACTAAAGAGAGAAGATACAAATGCCTTAAACAGATGAGAAGGCAAATGAGAGGTGTGTTTCAATCCTAAACATTAGGCCTTCTTTTATAGGGGAAAAATCCCCTCCAAACTTAACTCCCAACCAATGTGGGACTTTGGCATTTTGCCAAACTTCAACAAATTATTCTAAATTGAAAGGCAAGAATATTTCTGGAGATGCTAAATGAATGCTTCGACCAGATACACGCTCCATCATCTGAGCATTGGTGCTCATGAGGTGTGGTGTAAATTATGATACATCATTGCAAGGGAGGAATGGATTCGGTAATTTTGGGGGCTACTCCTATTTTTTTTTTTGGGCAATCCGCTAGGCAAGCGCCTAGGGCTAGTATTTTATTAATAAAAAAGAAAAGAAAATACAACAATTAGGAAAAGTACAAATAAGGTGGACAATAACATCGGTTTTGTTACCCATATGCCTTGGCTATATAATCACTCCTCTGCGCCTCACATTGCCTTATGACGGCAGCCTCATGTAGAGGATTCATGGTGTAGCTACCGGCAAAGTCTCACGAGGGCATATAATCTCATAGCCGTGTTGGTATTTTCCCAAAGACATAGGACCAAGGCAACACAAACCGGGCTAAACCTTACCTTACTAATCCTATTGGGGCCAAGAAAAAGCCTCACCTACTAGCACGCATGTAAAAAATAAGAACTGGAGAGTACCAAATATTCAATGATCATCACAGAGTTTATAACATACTCTGTGATGATATTACAAATGAGAATACTAATAAAGTGGTATAATAGAATGAAGTACCAATTTGGTTCCTGTCCCTTTTTTTCCAAACATGTAAAATCTTCAATTTGTAATTCTTTGTTATTTTCCTCAACCGTGTTCAAAAAGTATTCAAAAATCATCATTTCTTTTTTGAACGGTTGGACCTCGTTGAGGTAGTTGGGGCAGCCTTCTTTAGTTGGGGCTACTCATATTGAGTTCCTGGAGTCAGCACTTTTGCAAAGTTCATTATGTGGTCATTTCCAGAATTGTTTACATGATTCATCTGTGGGTTTCTGCTTCATCAATGTCTACTTCATACCTTGAACCTGTTGAAGTTTGGCAAAATGCCAAAGTCCCACATTGGTTGGGAGTTAAGTTTGGGGGATTTTTCCCCTATAAAAGAAGGCCTAATGTTTAGGATTGACATACACCTCTCATTTGCCTTCTCATCTGTTTAAGGCATTTGTATCTTCTCTCTTTAGTATTATTTCACTTGTATTTTTGGAGTGGAATAAAATATTGGTTGTGTCCGAGGAGTAGGCAAAATTAGCCGAACCTCGTAAATTCTGGTGTTTCCTTTATTGTTGTTTTATTGTCTTATTTATTATTTGGTGGCTGTCATAATTTTTGGTATAGTAGTTGTGACTTATTCACACTATATACATTTGGCTTCCGCAACAATTGGTATCAGAGCCAAGGTACTGTCTAAGTATGCTCTGTGGTTGCAGCATAGTCTGATCTTCCACATCAGAAAAGATTTATCTTGGTAACTGAGTCAAGGTTCTGTCTGAGTATGCTCTGTAGTTGCAGCTTAGTCTGATCTTCTACATCAGAAAGGAAATAATCTTGATTTGTGTCGTCAGCTATTAAATAATATTTGTGTCAAATATGGGAGACAATAAACAAGAAGAATCTACATCAAGTGTCAACAATACGTCATCATTGGCATCTTCGCTTATGACAAGAATTGTGTCAAATGCGAAATTTGCGGTAGAAATTTTTGACGGGTCCGGACATTTTGGGATGTGGCAAGGCGAGGTTCTAGATGTCCTTTTTCAACAAGGGCTAGATCTGGCCATTGAAGAAAAGAAACCAGATGTTATTGGAGAAGAAGATTGGAGAATTATCAACCGTGTTGCTTGCGGTACCATTCGATCCTACCTTGCTAGAGAGCAGAAATATCCATACACAAAGGAAACTTCTGCAAGTAAATTATGGAAAGCACTGGAGGATAAATTTTTGAAGAAAAACAGTCAAAATAAATTGTACATGAAGAAGAGACTGTTTCACTTCACCTATGTTCCTGGTACCACGATGAATGAACATATCACCAGTTTCAATAAGTTGGTCACAGATTTGCAAAATATGGATACAACTTATGATGATGGTGACTTGGCCTTAATGTTGTTGGCGTCACTTCCTGATGAGTACGAGCACCTTGAAACTACTCTACTCCATGGAAATGACGAAATTTCTCTCAGAGAAGTTTGTTCAGCTTTGTACAGCTATGAACAAAGAAAGCGAGAAAAACAGAAGGGCGGAGAAGGAGAAGCACTGTTTGTGAGGGGTCGTCCTCAAAATCAAACGAGGACAAAGAAGGGAAGATCCAAGTCAAGATCCAGACCCAGCAAAGATGAATGTGCCTTTTGTCGAGAAAAAGGGCACTGGAAGAAAGACTGTCCGAAGTTGAAGAATAAGGCCAAACATAACAATGGAAAGGCTATTATGGATTCAAATGTAGCTGATTGTGATGATTCAGACTTCTCATTAGTTACAACAGAGTCATCAACATCATCAGACATATGGTTGATGGACTCGGCTTGTAGCTATCATATGTGTCCCAACAGGGACTGGTTCGTGGAATTTCAAGAAGGAGAATATGGAGTCATCCACACAGCGGATAACAGCCCTCTTACCTCATATGACATTGGTTCAATACGATTAAGGAACCATGATGGAATGATCAGAACATTGATAGATGTTAGATATGTACCGGATTTGAAGAAGAATCTCATCTCTGTGGGAGCCCTAGAATCAAAAGGGTTCAAAATCATTGCAGAAAATGGAGTGATGAGAGTATGCTCCGGTGCACTAGTGGTAATGAAGGCTAATCGGAAGAATAATAATATGTACCGCTATCGTGGCAGTACAGTTATTGGGACAGCGACAGTAACATCCAGTGACGACAAAGAGGCAGAAGCAACCAAGCTATGGCACATGCGCTTGGGACATGCTGGAGGAAAATCCTTGAAAACTCTATCAGATCAAGGATTGTTAAAAGGAGTAAAGGCTTGCAACTTGGAGTTTTGTGAGCATTGTGTTAAAGGGAAACAGACAAGGGTTAAATTTGGTACAGCGATCCATAATACTAAAGGCATTTTGGATTATGTACACTCTGATGTTTGGGGTCCTTCCAAAACACCTTCATTGGGTGGGAAGCACTATTTTGTAACCTTTGTTGATGATTTTTCCCGAAGAGTATGGGTGTATACAATGAAAAACAAAGATGAAGTGCTGAGAATTTTTCTCAAATGGAAGACGATGGTGGAGAATCAAACAGGCAGGAGGATCAAGTGTATTCGCACAGACAATGGAGGTGAATACAAAAATGATCATTTCAATAAGGTCTGTGAAAATGATGGCATCATCCGACACTTCACTGTTAGACATACACCACAACAGAATGGAGTGGCAGAACGTATGAACCGGACCTTGCTGGAGAAGGTACGGTGTATGTTGTCCAATGCTGGCTTGGGCAAAGAATTTTGGGCTGAGGCAATTACATATGCATGCCACCTCATTAATCGTCTACCATCTGCTGCTATTGATGGCAAAACACCATTTGAAAAATGGTACGGAAAACCTGCTGTAGATTATAACTCTTTGCACGTGTTTGGCTCAACTGCATATTATCATGTGACGGAGTCAAAATTGGATCCAAGGGCAAAGAAGGCTATTTTTATGGGAATTACTTCTGGAGTCAAAGGATATCGCTTATGGTGTCCTATGACAAAGAAAGTAATATTCAGCAGAGATGTTACCTTTGATGAATTTGCTATGGTAAATAAGGTAACAGAAGATACCAAACAAAATGAAGGTGCTTCTAAGCAGGTGGAGTTTGAGAGAAAAATTTATTTTTCCTACACAAGAAGCAGAGGAGGAAACAAATGAAGATTACCCTCTGGAAGGAGAGCCAGTAGAGGAGATTCCAACTCAGGAATCTCAACAACAACTTGAATCAATAGCAACCAGCAGGCCAAAAAGAACAATAACGAAACCTGTTCGTCTCATAGAGACGGTTGCTTGTGCAACCTCAATTGTAGCTGATGATGTTCCTACTACTTATAAAGACGCTGTCCAAAGTTCAGAAGAAGATAAGTGGAGGATTTCCATGAATGATGAAATACAGTCCCTTCATCAGAATCATACATGGAGATTGGCCAATCTCCCGAAGGAAAGAAAGCAATTGGGTGCAAATGGGTATTTGCAAAGAAAGAAGGATTTCCTAACCAATTAGAAGTTCGCTACAAAGCAAGATTGGTGGCCAAAGGATATGCTCAAAAGGAGGGAATTGATTACAATGAAGTGTTTTCTCCAGTTGTAAAACATTCCTCCATTAGAATTATGTTGGCTTTGGTAGCACAATTGGATTTGGAACTAGTTCAGATGGATGTAAAAACTGCGTTTTTACATGGAAACTTGGAGGAGGAAATCTACATGACTCAGCCAGAAGGATTCAAAGTTGCTGGAAAAGAAAATATGGTGTGCAAACTTGAAAAATCGTTGTACGGATTGAAACAATCTTCTAGACAATGGTACAAGCGATTTGATGAGTTTATGTTGCGGCAAGGGTACAAGAGAAGCAAATACGATCATTGTGTGTATTTGCACAAGCTTAAAGATGGTTCCTTTGTATATCTTCTCCTATATGTTGATGATATGTTGATAGCTTCCAAGAATTTGGAAGAAATTGATAAGTTGAAGATTCAACTGAAGAAGGAGTTCGAGATGAAGGATTTGGGTGAGGCAAAGAAAATTCTTGGCATGGAGATAATTAGAGATAGACGTTCAAAGAAACTCTGTTTATCTCAAAAGGAATATTTGAAGAGAGTACTTCAACGTTTTGGCATAGATGACAAGACTAAGCCAGTTAGTACTCCACTTGCTTCCCATTTTAAGCTAAGTACTACTATGTCGCCAATGGATGAAGCTGAACGAGAGTATATGTCAAAGGTACCATACGCAAATGTTGTTGGTAGCTTGATGTATGCAATGGTTTGCACAAGGCCTGACATTTCACAAGCTGTTGGAGTTATTAGCAGATATATGCACAATCCAGGAAGGAGCATTGGCAAGCTGTGAAGTGGATTCTACGGTATATTCATAATACTGTAGATGTCGGGTTAGTTTTTGAGCAGGAAGACAATCAGTCTGTAGTTGGATATTGTGACTCAGATTTTGCGGGTGATATGGACAAACGAAGATCAACTACTGGTTATGTGTTTACTTTTGCAAAGGCACCAGTTAGTTGGAAGTCTACTTTGCAGTCAACAGTTGCTTTGTCTACAACAGAGGCAGAGTACATGGCTATTACAGATGCTGTGAAAGAGGCAATTTGGCTTCAAGGATTGCTAAAGGAGCTTGGTGTTGAACAAAAAGGTATCACAATTTTTTTGATAGTCAAAGTGCTATTCAATTAGCGAAGAACCAAGTTTATCATGCAAGGACGAAGCACATTGATGTTCGGTATCATTTCGTACGAGAAATCATAGAAGAAGGTGGAGTCACGGTGAAGAAAATTCATACTACAGAGAATCCTGCTGATATGCTGACAAAGGTGGTGACTGCGGTCAAGTTTCAACATTGTTTGGATTTGATCAACATTGTTGAACACTGAAGATTGAAGATGAAGACACAACCAAAATTTTTTATTGAGAGAGAATTGAAAATGTGGAATTTTGCCAAGGTGGAGATTTGTTGAAGTTTGGCAAAATGCCAAAGTCCCACATTGGTTGGGAGTTAAGTTTGGAGGGATTTTTCCCCTATAAAAGAAGGCCTAATGTTTAGGATTGAAACACACCTCTCATTTGCCTTCTCATCTGTTTAAGGCATTTGTATCTTCTCTCTTTAGTATTATTTCACTTGTATTTTTGGAGTGGAATAAAATATTTGGTTGTGTCCGAGGAGTAGGCAAAATTAGCCGAACCTCGTAAATTCTGGTGTTCCCTTTATTGTTGTTTTATTGTCTTATTTATTATTTGGTGGCTGTCATAATTTTTGGTATAGTAGTTGTGACTTATTCACACTATATACATTTGGCTTCCGCAACATAATTTCCCTGCAAATGCTTGGCACATTCCAATTTTGCATAGTATGTGCAGCCAGTAGAATGACCTACAGAGACAGCCAGAAGAAAATATTGACAGAAATTAATTTATGTGCAGCCAACACAATGAGCTGGGTTGGATGAATACAATACATCCTTTTAGTGATAGCATTGGCCATTTTTTTCTGGTAAGTAAAGTAGGAATACTAATCTAACTGGCACTCAAGGCTATTCATGAAGGTAGTTCACAAAATCTCAGACCATTACCTTTATAAACATCTGTAGATGCACACCAGAAAGCAAGTCAATTCAAACACTTATATTTCAATGTATGAGTGGCATATGCTTTTTCTTCATAACACCTGTTGGTTCTTTCCTTTCATAAACAGCCACATCACACATTCAGGGACTGTGTTTCAAATCTGCTATGCTTCTTTCCTAAGGCATTTGACTGACCAAGTCGAGAAGAGTTCTTTCACAGAGGCAGGCACAGCCCAACTCACTTTCAGCTGCATCATATTTCTGTATCTCCAGTATATGTAAGATACTTGAGGATAATAGCACGTTTAGAGTTGAGTTTATTTTGCATAAGTAGAAGAGAATAAGTACCATAAGCTAGGAAAGGAAAGGGGTTAAATGCCTAGTGTGAAGATAACAGAATAGTATTCCTGAAATTCACCAAGGTCTTTTGCTGGAAGAGAAACATCCAAGCGTATCAGGCCTTTGGCAGTGACATAGCAACCTTCACACTTTCAGATTGACAATATATAATAATTAATATTTTCCTCTGAACATAGTAAAGTTACTTTGACTCGGACATGTGGTTTTTTGCTAGTTGGTCATACTCAAATGATCAATGAGAAGTACAACTGTACTTTTGAGAATGCCAACAAAAAGGGGCAGTTAAGTTTAGCAAATCCAAGAAGAAAAGTGATTGAGAACTCCCACTGTCTTCTCTAGCCACATGTTTCCATGCAATAAAAGGAAAGAGTTGGGATGGAATCACTTTGACTGCCCTGCAGAGGTAGAGTCAGGATTTCAAGCTTATGAATTCGGGATTCTAATCATTTTAAGTTACTGGGTTCTAAATTAATAATTTATGCATATTTAATGGATTTTTTTTAAGACAAATACATGGTTCGAACCAAAGAATCCGCTCCAGGCACTCTAGCTCCGCCCCTACTGCCCTGCACCAATAACCTTTATCAAGTATTACCACTAAAATAATAAGAAATTTTAAAGTACTTTGAAAAGTTTGTACAAGAAAGTGTTTTGCAGATCCGGATCATCTGTCAATGTAACTGATGAACACCTGGCGTTCCCTTGAGAGTTTCTTCAAGAGCCACAACCCAGGATTGAACTAAGAATTTGAACTGTAAAAGTAACATAGACGCGGACAACAGAGAGAGATAATTGTAAAGGTATCTGAGATAAGGTTTCATGATGCTCTCTGCAACAGTAAAATGAATCTTAGCATTGTTTCAGTCAGTTAAACAAACCTCTCAGGTTACAGAAAACAAACCTGTTAAAGCAGTTCTTAATATGATGTCCCACAAACCTTAGCTTAATACTTTTTAAAGTTCCAGATCTTGAGGCTTTATCATCTTCTTAATGAAAGAAGTATCATGTTGCGCCAGCCTTACTCCCATCCCCCTAGAGTCTTCAGCATTTTTTTCTTCATTACATAAGAATCTATCTTGGAAATAGCCACTGAATTTTGAACAAACCATAAGTCTAAGAGATGTCTCTGCTCATGTTTGTCTCTCAGGATCAGAACAGGATTATCAAAAAAGAAAAAAACTGAAATAGCTCACCACACCAATACATACAGTGTATAGCACAATCAAGTATATTGCATAATGCTAGCAGCCTAGCATTAATCCTGGAGTCCGTTGTCCATGAGATATTATTAAGACCGCAGAAACTTAGACTTCAGAATAAACTGTACATTAGGAAGAGTATATTCAACATTCTTGATTAGTCCAATTCCATTCCATTGCAAAATGATTTATATATCACTCAACATCAATGATTCGGCTAACAGGATATGCGGTTATAATAAAGCACTTGGCTCGAGCAATACATCAAGATTTCTAAGAGAACTCTTTCAGGCTGTTTGTGGAATAGGTTTTACTTTCACTAGGAATACGAATACTTTCTTTCATGTAGTTTATTGTGTATGGAAAGAAAATTTCAAAAAGCAAGCATTGCTTCGCTCAAGATTAGGCAAGAGGTATTTTTGCACTTACAATAAAAATCAGGATGCCTGATAGATCTCCAAATATATGCATGTCTTAGACAGAATTTTTCAATGAATCAGAGCTTATTCATATATTCATCCACACAGAAGATAACTATATCCAGCATTACATCTTCAAATGAACTGACTTTCATTTGTGCAAAGTCCTGCTATGAAGCTTAACCCACGTAGCTGTGGTCTGTGCTGGCTGCATAAAGCAGAACTGCAATTCAAGTTAAATACCACAGACTAAGGGATCTGGTTCTGCTGATTAATAAAAACACCAACTTCAGATCTCAAGAAATAGCAGCCCAACCAAAGAGAACAAAGTAACACCTGACAGGTTGTGGTTGGAAATTTTCCTAGAAAAATGCTTTTCTACTAATTCAGCTATTTCATCAGATTAACGTAAGATGAGAGTGTAGAAACGTTGTACTCAATAAAAGAAACATCATTTGGAATCTGATTGTTGGTGAAAATACAATTACCGTTGGAAAAAATGAGCAGGTTGAGACGTGGATATTATAGCAAGGTGATTCAAGCCAACTGCAGTAATCCTGGCTGGTCCAACATTAATATTCTGACTTACCCGACTAGGCGTGTGACTCAAACAAACTCTGTATATCTGTAGAGATATAAAGTCTAGTTGAGGGTGTTTGTACAGTATGCTATTTAATATGTATATTTCTAGAATAGTCTATTAGATAGTAGTTCTGTATATATTAGAAACATACTCCTGTACAGAGCAGTTATGTAAGAAAGAAAAGAAATACAATTTTAAAGAAAAGAAATACAATTTTTTCTCTCTCTTCGATCCTCTATGTTACTCTCACTAGATCTTGCCTCTATGTCCATGGCAGATCTAGCTTGATTTTGACATGGTGTCAGGGCAGGTCGAATACGATATGTAATCTCAAGTTGTTGGTCGTTCTCTTCTTCTCAATTTCCCCAAATCAAGTTCTCTCTTCTTCGATTTTTTTTCTCTAGCCCTAATTTCTGAGTATTGACGAATTTTGCTGCGATGACGGGTGATTCTTCACAAACTGGAGTCGGAACTTCACATGCAATAATCAATTGCTCGATTGCAATGATCCGCTGTTCGTTCATCCTCAGACACGCCGGGGATTGCGCTGGTTCCTCAGCTGTTGGTCGGAACATAGAATTACTCAGAATGGAGTCTCTCTATGAAAATGTCACTTTTAGTGAAGAACAAAATAGGTTTCATTGATGGAACCTGTACTAGGGAGAGATATGAAGCAGATCCGTTCAAGTTGCACCAGTGGGATCGATGTAACGCCATTGTATAGTCGTGGATCATGAGTTCGGTGGCTCAAGAGCTTAGGAAAGGTATTGTTTACTCCTCAAATGCACAAAAGGTTTGGGAAGCCTTTAAAGAAAGGTTTGACAAAGTGAATGCAACTAAGGTGTATCACATGAACAGAGAAATTGGAAGTCTGACCCAAGGAATATCGAGTATCTCAATCTATTACTCAAGGTTAAATGATCTATGGGCTGAGTTTGAGTCAATGATACCGTTTCCTGGAAGTGATTGTGTAAAATCTAGAGAATTTGTTGTTTTTCTACGCCAACAAAAATTGATGAAGTTTCTAATGGGGTTGAATGATACATATGCACCACAAAGGAGCCAAATATTAATCATACGCCCACAATTGATCAGGCTTATTCAATGTTGATCCAGGAAGAAAGTCAGAGATTGAGTGGGAACTTGGGAACGCAAAGTGGAATCCTAGGGAGTTCACCTATGGATGGAGAATCCAGTGCTATGATATCGATCAATGCCTCCAATACAAGGCCTAGGAGGAATGGGAACGTACAATGTGACTATTGCCATATGAAAGGTCACACAAAAGAGAATTGCGACAAGCTGATTGGTTATCCAACAGGGCCTAAGTTTAATAACAACAGTAGGAGAAGAGGAGGCTACAATGGTGCTCCAGCAATGGCACACAATACAAATGTGAAGGCACAAGAGGAGATGTATACTGCCGGGACAAAAGGCATAGGACAAACAGGAGGTTTAGCATCTGCACCTATTTTTACCCATGATCAATATCAACAAATACTTATGTTGCTGGACAAGAACAAAGGATCAGATGTAATAGAGATGGCAAATATGGCAGAGTCGACTGCAAATGAGACAGCTAATATGGCAGGTAAATCCATACTAACTATGGTTGTTGGATAATTAATTCTGGAGTCTCAAATCATATGGCTTCCTCCTTGCATCTGTTTTCCCAATCACAATCCATACCCTCTAATTCTATTTCCAATTCTGTACACTTACCTAATGGAGATAGTACTAAAATCACTCATTCAAGGTCTTGTTCCTTGCCCAATTCACAAGTTCTAGACAATGTATTATATGTTCCACAATTCAAATATAATTTGTTGTCAGTCTCCAAGTACACTAAGGATTTAAATTGTTTAGTACCTTTTTATCCTGATTTCTGTCTGTTTCAGGACCTCCTTAGTGGCAAGGTGAAGGAGATTGGTAGTGAAAAGAATGGGTTGTACATTCTCAATCCTTACACACCTAGTGCTGCTCATGTCTCCAAGTGTTTGTCTTCGTCTCTTTAGAATAACTCAAATGTTTTGTGGCATCAAAGACTCGGTCATGCACCACAGAATATTTTACTGAAAATTCCTACAATTAGAAAACATATGTCAAAATCTATTAATTGTAATTGTCCAATTTGTCCTTTAGCTAAGCAAACTAGATTATCATTTTCTATTAGTACTTCTAAGTCTACTTCTGCATTTGAGTTGGTACATATGGATGTTTGGGTCCGTATAGAGTTTGTACTCATTGTGGCTTCAGATATTTTCTTACTCTAGTCGATGATTACTCTAGAATGACTTGGACCTTCTTGTTAAGAGTCAAAAGTGATGTCTTTGTTATTCTGAATGATTTCCTTCAATTAATTGAAAACCAATTTTCCTCCAAAGTTAAAATCTTTCGATCAGACAATGGTTATGAATTCTTTAATACACTTTGTTCCACTCTTTTCAAATCCAAAGGGATTATACATCAAAGTAGTTGTGTACACACCCTCCAACAGAATGGGGTAGTGGAAAGGAAACACAGACACCTTCTTGAAGTTAGTAGAGCTTTAAGATTTCAAGCCCACATTCCTTTAAAATACTGGGTGAGTGTATTCTAGCAGCAACCTATATCATTAATAGACTGCCCAGTAGTGTTTTGAATGGAAAAACTCCTTATGAGTTGTTCCATGGTCATCCTCCTAACCTGCATCATATGAGAACTTTAGGATGTTTGTGTTATGCCACAAGACCTAATTACTGTGATAAATTTTCTGCCAAGTCTTGGCCTGCTATCTTCATGTGATACTCTTTACATCAAAAAGGTTACAGGCTGTATGACATTGAATTTGGAAATTTTTTTGTCAATAGAGATGTTGTGTTCAAAGAACATATTTTCCCCTTCAAATTCCCCATATCTCATTTCCTCCCTTCCAAAGCATCTCCTCCTTCTCCTTTCCATCCTGGACCTTCTCTCAACCCCATACCTATACCTTCCCTTGATTCAGTTTCTTCCATTGAGTCTTCACCTTCACTTGTATCCCCTGCTCCATCATTACCTACTATCTCACCTGACACTATGCCAACCTCTCCTACCCCTTCTCCTACCTCTGCTACTCCTGTTACTACCACTCCTGACCAACCTAGAAGATTAGGAAGTGTCACCAGACCTTCTATCTGGTTGACTGGTTATGTACATCCTCCATTACCCACTACTTCTTCTTCCTCTTCCTATCCCATTCAACAATTTGTTTCCTATTCTCACCTACCCTCACATTTTAGGTCATTCCTTGCTTCTTTTTCTTCTGATACTGAACCCTCCTCTTTCTCTCAAGCTAGTAAGGATGTTAGGTGGGTCAAAGCCATGCAATTGGAAATTGAGGCTCTTGAGCAAAACTACTCATGGGAAGTAGTGGATCTGCCTTCTGGTAAAATTCCCGTTGGGTGCAAATGGGTGTACAAAATTAAATATAATGCAGATGGTTCAGTAGAAAGGTTCAAAGCTAGACTAGTTGCTAAGGGATACACACAACAAGAAGGTCTGGATTTCCATGATACTTTCTCTCCTGTGGCCAAGCTTACTACAGTCAGGACTGTAGTTGTTGCTGCAGCCCTTAAGGGCTGGCTTATTTTTCAAATGGATGTGCATAATGCCTTCCTCAATGGTGATCTTGAGGAAGAGGTTGACATGTCACTACCACAAGGCTTTAGTAGCCAGAGGGAGCATAAAGTATATAGGTTACTAAAGTCCTTATGTGGTCTAAAACAGGCATCTAGGGAATGGAATTTGAAACTAACTCAAGCTCTCAAAGAATCTAGTTTTACTCAAAGCAAACATGATTATTCACTGTTTACCAAGACTGACAAATACAAGATTGTGCTTGTACTAGTATATGTAGATGATTTACTTGTAATAGGAAATGATTTAGAGGAGATTCAGAATGCAAAGGCTGCACTACACCAGAAATTCAAGCTAAAAGACTTGGGAGAGTTAAGATACTTCCTAGGAATAGAATTTGCAAGGTCTAAAGAGGGAATACTGATGTCACAAAGGAAATATACACTGGAAATGATCTCAGATGTGGGACTAGCAGGTTCAAAGCCTAAAGATACACCTATGGAGCAGAACATGAAGCTTAACAAGTACAGAATTTGATAAAAGTATAAATGCTGGCACCTCTGATGAAACATCGGAAGACGGGGGGAGTTTTTAAAGGCTGATTGGAAAACTTATGTACCTCACAATAAGTAGACCAGCCATTTCTTATGTAGTTCACTACCTAAGTCAATTCATGCATTCACCCAAGAGATTCCATTATGAGGCAGCTCTACATATTGTCAAATACATAAAGAGACAACTAGGTCTAGGAATCCTCATGTCAAGCAATGGGACACAACATATTGAAGCTTAGTGTGATTCTGATTGGGCATCTTGTCCCATGTCAAGGTAATTTGTGACTGCTACTATATTAAGCTAGGTGATTCATTGATCTCTTGGAAAGGAAAAAAACATAGCACTATCTCTAGAAGTTCTGGTGAAGCAGAGTATAGAAGCATGGCACACACAATGGCAGAGTTGGTTTGGCTTAATGTATTACCGAAAGAATTAAGAATGGATGTGAAATTGCCAATGAAGTTGTTTTGTGATAACAAAGCTGCATTACAAATTGCAGAAAATCCTATGTATCATGAGAGAACAAAACACATCGAAATAGACTGTCACTTCATAAGAGAAAAAAATACAAGAGGGGCTGATTGAAACTTCTCACATACCAAGTCAACAACAACCAGCAGACATTTTGATAAAGCCTCTTGGCCATCAGCAACATGCTTTTCTATTGACCAAGTTGGGAATGAAAAATCTCAACTTGACGGGGAGTGTAGAGATATAAAGTCTAGTTGAGGATATTTGTACAGTATGCTATTTAACATGTACATTTCTAGAATAGTCTATTAGTTAGTAGTTCTGTATATATCAGAAACATACTCCTGCACAGAGCAGTTATGTAAGAAAGAAAAGAAATATAATTTTTTCTCTCTCTTCAATCCTCTATGTTACTCTGTGTATTTCATCCCTTTTCACTATATCTTGCCTCCATGTTCATGACAGATCTAGCTTGATTTTGACACTATCTATAGCTACCACTAAGACCACCTTACTTCAACCAATCTTTAACAAATAATAATCTCTTGTTTTAGTGAATATATTGAAGACTTAGATTTTTTTCTCTTTTTGAAAATACTCAATTTTTTTTCTTTGCAACACCAATCTCACTTTTCAAGCACATTGCAACACTATTCTATATGTCATACAAGAGGAAGAAAGACTCTTATAGGACTTCTTCCATAGAGTAAATATGATGATAATTGGATAATAAAGTTGTAAGAACATTGTAACATTAGGGTGGTGGATAATTTAGTGGGTAAGTAGTGGGAGATATTATTGGTGATAATATGAAAAATATTATAACCACTTTCTAGATCATGAAATATTATATTAAAAAAATATTATGACCACTTTCTAGTCTTTATAGCCACTAAAAAAATTTGAAACGTCATATTGTAATATAAATATTTTTAGGATTCCCTTGGTTCAAAAAGAATGGCCCTATTTTTTTAAAAGACATTCCTATATTTTCTTAATAGGAAGTCTTTAGGCACAATAGTTAAAGACCCCCCAAACTTGACCATTTTTAATAAGCGTACATATTAATTATACGTGATTTTAGTTACCCCCTATGCTTAATTTTTCGGATGTTATTACCCCCTAACCTGCCACATGGTATTGAAAGTTATTTCAAATAATTGAGTGCACGTGGGCAGGGGCGGATCCACCCCTTTAGGAAGGGGTGGCATGGCATCCGCTAAGATGATAAATTTTTCATATACCTATGTTGAAATTCTCTTAAACTATGTAAAATATTTGATCTTGGCACCCGCAATCATAAACTAGACAAAGGTGTCATGACTGGTAGACCTTTTTGAAAACTTTTCTCGTGTGTAGAATTCAAGTTTGAATTCATTTTGAACCTCGTCTAACTTCCCCTTTTCTTTATGCTTTTTATTTCCTTTTGTCCAAGTCATTTTTCTTTTTGGCTGCCTCCTAATTTTCTAATGTCATTTTACTATTTTTCTTTTCTCCCTCCTATTATTTTATATGTGGTCTCTAGCAAGAACACTAAAAAAAGGGACTCCAAAACTTTAAAATTATATAAAATAAGCATTCCTCTTAATCTTAAATTTATGAGTTTTCTTCTTTCAAATCCGATAAACTTGGGTCTTACTCTTAATGGAAATTTTGGATTGAGATCAAATTTTTTTCCATCTTTTTTTTTGTTATATCATACAATTTGTGTTATTATATGATTATTAAATATAATTTAAATCTCTTTGGAGTATTAAATTTTGATGAAAATTTCGTAAGCATTGCTTACAAAAAAATGAGATTATGATTTTAATATTTGGGAACTTGTAGTTTATTTAACTTTATACTTATGGGGTATAATTTATCTATTGAAGATATTTTTTTAAAAAATTTCTTATTCTGATTGATGTAATTCCCTTATGGGAGATGCTATCTTACTTGTGTAAATTTCTATTTAATCTACAAAAAAGATGTAATTTCCCAGTGAAAATGTTGATTTTACTAGTGTTGTTATAATAAAGGTGTATTCCTTATTTAAAATGGCAATTACATTTATTTTTTATATATGAGATGTAATTTTTATATTTACAATTACAAGATACATATTAGATTGGCTCGAATAAACTCAAAAAAATAGAATAAACGTTCCTAACAAATTTAATATTAGTCATTAAAAGATATACATTTAAGAAAATTATGGCGCCCGTAACCTTTAAAACCTAGATCCGTCTCTGAGCGTGGACGATAATAAATTTATTTTTTTTCCAAAAATTAAAACCCCAATGGTAGCAACCACTATTCTTACCCCTATCTATTCTCTTCTTTCTAATTCTTAGCCTTTTTTTCTTCTCACTTTCTTCCTTTGTCATTACAATTCTATAAAAGCCATTTTTGGCTCTTATTTTTGCCCAAATAACAACCATTTTTTACTTGGAAGAAACAAGATGAATGTTTTTCGCAAATGTGGCAAGCCGACTCCTTTAAAAGTTGCAAGGACTATTGTAAATCCTGACCGACGATTCTTTGGATGTAGTCTTTATCCGGCAGCAAATTCTTGTCGATTTTTTCAGTGGTATGAACCTCCATTTCCGGAGCAAGCAAATATTGTTACCCTCACAACCCTAAACTATAATATATTCAAACCCTAGTTACAAATCAAAGGAAAAATTTGGCTATACATCATACTAACAGAAAGAGGCACACACACCCCTTCAAATGTGGAGCGAAGAGTAGAAATTTGGTGAGAAAATCAAAAAAACCCAGTAGCTTTGAGCTACTCCACAGTCGGCTCTAATTTACCCTATTGCAAGATGATCTAGAACTTAACAGCACCTCAACGGAGAACCCAATCTACTTCCAAAACCAAGCTCAAGCACTCACAATTGTCTATGGGAGTGAAGTGGTGAGAAACCCTAGATTTTCTCTATGTTATCGACCAAATGAAATTGGTGGCCGATTGGGGAGATGGGTTAAATTTGAGGGGTTAATTGTAAATGCGGGTCGGGTATTTTAAAAGGGTACCCGAATTATTTCCATCGTGCATAGCCACATCATCAAACATTTCAATGTATACTGCGCGTATATTCACGATACAAAGGTTTACTAGGTTAGGGTTGGGACCTGGGCGAATTAAACGTAAGGATAATTAAAATCACGTATAGTTAAGATGTACGCTCGTTAAAAAGGGTCAAGTTCGGGGTCTTTAATTATTATGACGAAGTTTTTATAGTTAATACAAATGATATAATTTATTTGAGATCACAAATTTTAAAAGTTTATAGCAATACAAATATTATGATATATTTAAGACTATTTCAAAAGTATTTTTTTCTCTGTGTATCAAGTCAAATGAGGATAAACAAATTGAACTGAAGGAGTATTGTAATGGTTATCTCCAACAACCAAGAGTTTTTTGTTAACCCATTTTTAACATAACCTTTAATGTCATAACTGGTTGAGCATAGAACTATAAAACCAAAAAGACTCCATCATCCCCTTCCCTTTTCCCTAACTTCTCTCTACACTTCGGTAGCTGTAATGAGAACGCATATCGACGAGGTAAAATCCCCTACTCTCTCTACGCCACTGCATGAACTTTTCAGAGGTTGAGGCATATTTGATTTATTGTTGTTGTGAATTTCGTCGTGTATTTTGGTTATTTTATTTTTTTTGGGTGGCAGAAATTAAAAGCGTTGAAGAAGAGGTATGAGGATATAATAATTGAAACAAGAAAGGAGGCTTCAACGAGGATTATGATGTGGGAACAAAAAGCTCTTTGGTATCAGCGCGAGCTTCAACTTGCAAAACAAGAGGCCCTTCACATGCAGCAGCTCAGGCTCCAACAGGTACAATTTTTTTTTTAATTTTATTTTATATTTTCTTGAAATGGGGTTTCGCGTTGTTTGAAGTTTCATTCAAATAAGGGAACTCTTTAGTTGTTGGGTGTAGAGTTCACAAGGGAAACCGAATTGCTGGGCAATCAAAAGGAGTAAGTGACTCCATCAAGGAGGAGCAATTTTGCAATGATGATAAATGATAACAGGGAGGGGAGAGAACACGGAGATTATAAAAGAGTGAAGAAGATACAGGTAGAAGGAAGAGATTAACGAAGGTAATGGTAAGATGGGCTTCTGTGAAGATTCGAAGCACTCAAGGGTGTGATCTAGTGTTCAATGGCGTGGGAAGATAACCGTAAGGTCTTAGGTTCAAATTCCAGCTGAGGCAAAATGACACTAGGTTTTCTTACCATCTGCCTAAGCTTTGGTGGGAAGAGTTACCGGTAACTGTACTGGTGGGAGGTAGTAGGTACCCAGTGGAGTAGTCGAGGTGCACACAAGCTGGTGCGGACACCACTGTCATTAAAAAGTGGGGGAGGGGAAAGAGAAAATAATATCAGAATTGAGTGGGAAAAAGATTCATGTGCTTCAGGAAATGGAGTATCCATTTAGTATCTTTTAGGGCTTTGAGGAGAAGTAATCAATTATTTTCTGAAATAGAAAAATGGTGGCCGGAGGCGAGTAGGGAAGAGGAGATTGGAAGATTAGCCATGCTAGAAACAAATAAATTTGAGGGAGTTTAAAACGTTGGAATGTTGTATCAACTGTGAACCTCGTGGGAAGTTCACGGGAGGGGGAGAGTGTGTGAACTACTAGTTATGGAAGCTAAAATAGGATCTATGGAATGAAAAGGCATTAAATGATTCTAGTAGAAGCGTCATCATAAAGGCAGAGTCGAGAGACCGTGAAGCAAGAATGGTATATTTGGTAGTTTTGAGGAATTTAGGTAGTTGGAAAGGAGGGAAAGTAGACTATAAGAAAGGATAAAAATCATGTACATCTGGTGCAAAATTTAATTTCACATTGTGTAGTTAGGGAAACATTTTCTTCTCAGCTGGTTAGGCGGTCCTTGAGCTTGTAATGTAATTTAATTTGTGAATTTACACCAACTTGATGTTCATTAATAGATTTCTTTTTTACTTATCAAAAAGGTTTCACCCCAAGATTATGCTTTGCCACATAGATAAAGCACTTTGTTAGCTTATGGTTGGAATATCCAGTTTTGCTCTCTTGAGTATAAAATTATGATATTTTCAGAGGTAAGTTTGTGCCTTAGCATACAGCAGGTTATATGTCATATTTAATTAAAACACACATAAGATGGAAGTGGTACTTACCTGATATCCAAGTAATATTTTTATTTTGAAACTTAATGTCTCTAATTGGACTCTCCTCTTTGACAGATTAGTGAAGCAGAATTGTCATCCTTGAGTCAACAGAGGAAGATTGAAGAACTCGAAGCTCAACTTCAGGAAGCAGAAGATATTGTATATGATATCAGAGTAGAGTTGAGAAAAGTTCAAGCTGAACTTGAGAGAGTGAGCTGCAACAAAGAGAAGGATGTACACAACTTGCAGGATCACGATACTGCTACTCCTGGAGAACTACCAGAGGAGAATATAGTCTCATTGCCTCCCGAATCACAGTATGGTTATGTGACAACTTCTAACTTGAAGGTAGCCAATATGAACCAGAATATTGAGGGCTACCAGTCTTGCCATGCAAAGGTTAACATTAGAAGTCCTTACATTGCTGGTGGGGATTTGTCCTCTTTAGGTTTGAGAAGCAAAGCACCAGAATTATACCAAAATGGATGTACGCAGAGACTTCCTGCTTCCGAAGGAAACCTATTAGATAGGGAAATCCGTCATGAAAATATGTCTCCCAAGCATATTCCAAATATCCCAACCGATTGTTGCTTGAGATCTCATTTAACTACAGCCAGAGACAATGTTCCTAGTGAAGATCCTTCTGAGACGGCCCAAATATTATCCACAGGAAAAGCTGAACCAGGCATGCCGATCGGATTCACAGAAACTTCAGATGATAAACCAGGGTCTGCTTGAGGCAACTGGTGTTCATAATGCAATAGATGAGCATGCAGGATTAATGGGGAAGATGGATATTTCAGAACAAGATAATAGATCTGGGGAGGGCTTAGAGGTTCCTGCTTACAAAATAGATATTGATAGTGTTTGCAATCAGTTGTTCTATCTGAAAAAACTTTGCAATCAGTTGTTAAACTCAAAATCTACGGTATCTAATCTAAACAATGAGAATCCTAGTCAGCCTCTAAATGATAGAGTGATTAAATACACATTCCAAAGAAAGAGGAAGAGGGATTTGTGTAGGGTATCTGCTGAAAATGCTTCAATTGAGAAGAACTCGTTGAAGAAAACAAATGAGGGGAAACTAAATAATCTTCTGGAACCTCAGAAGTTGACAGTGACAGAATCATCAGAAGACAGTGGGAAAATTGCAGAGGTTGCTCAGCAGGTTAGTTATTTGATCGCTGTTGATGTTTCTGCCTATCTTTGTGTATACCTTTAAATGTTTATGACTGGTACACCTTCAATATGAGATATGCACTACAAGAAATTTTCCAACGTGCTTGGAGCGAAATGTTTAAGAATAGATGAGTTAGATCAGATAGAAGCCTAAATTCCTATAACTCAGTGCAAGTTACAAAAGGTATTCTCTCCTTCATTTTTTTGATGTCATGGTGCACCTGCTCATTCATTTAGCTAATGAAGTTAGGATTGCGGGGCCCATTCAATAGCGTTGGATGTATCCAATGGAGCAATGACACTGAAGTCTTTTATTGGTAATAGGGCTGGCCCAAAAGGTTCTACTGCCGAGGGATGTTTAGCAACTAAATTTATGACCTTATGTAAGGCTTTAGGGGCTAGCAAACAGTGGAAACTTGATTCTTATGAACTAGAGCAGGCACATTTTATGTTACTAGTTTCTGGGCCTGCGCTTTGCGCGTTAGCCATATCATTAGTACATTATTAAAAAACACATAAATATTACTCATACTCCATTAAATAATATTCCCTCCATCCCAATTTATGTGGAGGTGTTATACTCGATAAAGAGTTTATGAAAGAAATGAAGATATTTGAATCTTGTGGTCTAAAACAAACAATACATATTTGTGTGGCTGTAAATCAATTCATTAAGGGTAAAGTAGGAATTCTAAAGATAAATTATTTCTAAATAAGGAAAGGTAGCATTCTTTTTGGGACTGACTAACAAGGGAAAAGTACCACATAAACTTGGACGTAGGGAGTGTATTTAAGTTATAATATAAAATAAAAATAAATAAGATTAAGTTCTTGAAAATAACTCAATAATGGAAGAAATTTGAAACGGGAGAAAAGCAAGCTCAGGTTGATAAATGATGAGCTTATTGAAGTGACGTAATTGTTAAGAAGCATACATGAAGTTGATGTCGAATGAAAGTAATATTTGTTAGAAGTTGTACAATAATTCGATCAACATATATCTTCCTCGGAATGACTAGTAATCATTGTCAGTTTCGTGGTATATACCTGCAAAGAAGTAGTAGTTAATTATGATAGGGATATCTAATAGATACTGATATCAGATAATTTAATTGATAAATATAAATCATTATTTCACGTACATGTGCATATTTTCTAATTCAAAATTATGAGTCTTTCCATATATAAACTAGGAGAAAGAATATTAGTTGATTTGTACAAATAATGAAGGGACACCTAAAAATCTAGGTTGAGAAGACTTTTTGACTGAACTCTTAAAGAAGGATATAAGGAATGATCAAAACCTTTTACTGAATAAGACCTTATCTTGCAATAATTTGTGCAGTCATATAAAGTAAAAGGGACTAATTGAGAAAAAGAAGAAAAGATGAAATTTATGGCATCTTTATGACAAGGGCATCGCCAAACAGGTGACAGAAATAAAGAAAGGAAAAGGAGCTGCAGTCTCTAAGAGTTGTACTAATGACGGCAAACTTAGTTTATTTTTATGAAGTAAGATGTTATATAGCTGGCATCAAGAAGATGCAGAGAATTACAAAAGAAGATTGGAATAGCTGTTAATACAAAATCCTACAAAGTGCTGGGAGCTGATTCCAAAACCAAAAAAATTGATGGTAGGCCATAGTAAGAGAACTAATGAAATCTAAAAGGGGGAGAATATCATTTACAGGGCTTAAATTACTCCAACTGAAAAGATTCATTAGACATTTAGATTTCAGAGAACAGTTAGGAGTGGAAATGCCATAAAAACATCTGTGATTTCTCTATGTCCAAATACACCAAAATATGCATGTTGGGATCATCTTCTACATCTTCATGATGGATATATCAACTTTCCAGGAGTTCCAACTTTCCACGGCTTCCTTTATACTCTGAGGGAATGTCCAACTGATGCCACAAACTGATAGGAACATGAAACAGAGAATTTTGCTTCTTTTTCCATTATTTAAATAAGGATTAATGAAGCAATTTAGTACTTCCCAAATGATGATGCCTAGTACATGAGTATTGATTTCTAGATAGTTCCCCAACATGACTTTGCCTAGAATAACGCAGAAATCAAAAGGTCTAGAGGATAGACCCACATTCCTTGAAGTCCTGAAACAAAATAATAAAGGGAACAAAAATAAGCTTGTCTAGAGGAAAAGAAATAGACTTACATGTTTGTGTAGTCGGGCCTGAGCAAAACACACCAAAGAAAAGAGCAGTAGGCTTTTATGGGAAAAATAAAGCTTCTGACCGAGAGAAGAGGGAAAGGATAAAGTAATGAACTAATTAGACACTTTGTTGTCTACTTTTATAAAGTGCAGTAAGAATGTCAAAAGGCTGTGCAAATATATGGAAGCTGAAGGAACAACAATAAAAGCTCGAAATGTGAAAAGGTTGTAAAGAATGATTAAGAAAATTTACAACATCCTATAATAACTATTGGTAGATGAAACAATTCTTCACATCCAACTCAATGTAACAAAAAATAATCATTTCATGGAAGGTAATTTTTTTTTTTGAAGGACAAAAGGTTGATAAAGATATGGACATTGAGCGTAACTCAACCCCAAAAGCTAGCTCATACGGTGAGGATTGCTCAAGCCATATAAGGAGACCAAGTCCCCCATCCCTTAGCCGATGTGGGAGACTCAACCCCCCCTCCCTCGCACGCCCAGACCTACGAACTAGAGTGTGGACAATATAATATGGGGGCCTAACATTGGAGAAACAAAGAATTGAATTGGGTCCGATTCTGATACCATGATAAAGATCTGGACATTGGGCCTAACTCAACCTCAAAAGTTAGCTCATGAGGTGAGGGATGCCCAAGCTATATAAGGAGACCAAGTCCCCCATCCCTTAGTTGATATGGGAAAGTCAACAATTGTCACTCAGATTTTAAAGGATTTATTTGTAAATCAACTTTAGAGTTAGGGTGTTCCCACTTTTAGTATAGTACTAGTTTCTCGACACGTGTATGCCTGGTCATATAGTAGACGGTTTGTAAAATAAAATCGATACAACTAAAACAGAAGTTTTGAGTAAATAATTATATATGAAGAACAAAGTAAAAGTTTCTTTCTCATCAATAACGATTCTTCTAATATATCAAATATTTAGCTTGACTATTTTCTTGTTTTGGGATATTTCAACAATATTTTAATTGTGAATATGAGTAACATCAACTATGATGGCAAATATTTCATGTCTTAAAGTTTCTGCTATGTCTTTAGAAATTATAGCCTCCCAAATCCAGACTCTAAAAATCTCATTGGACAAGAACATAAGCTTATAATGAGAAAGAACCTACCTGCATAATGCATTGAATTTTTTAATTAGGTGAGAAGAATAATCCATAGCTTGCGTGGAGTGAAATCTTTTCAATTGTCACGCTTACAAAGGAAATATCAACAACTTACATCCTTCAAGTCTATCTTGGAAGAAGTGTAAAGTCAATAAAGGGAAACAATTTAGAAATTAATCTTCACTCATCACAATTCACATGCATAGCACTCTCCAAAACTGTTTACTCTACAGCTTCCTAAGAATATTTCCTATCTTGCAGCAACGATATATTCAACATATTCGTCTCCTCTACGACTTAATTGCTAACTCTTAAATCTCACTTAGACCACAGAAAAAGAAAAAAAAAGTAACTCTAACCTCATAGAAGAAATTCTGGTGGTGAGATCCCCAAGTGTGACATATGAATCTCTTCCACTTCGAAATATTTTCAATCTTTAATGCATGACGTGAAGAGCCCTGAACACAAGTTATCAACAAAATCATGTCATATAAATACTATATGGTTGAATATTGTATCATCTTGACTTCAGAAATTAAGATTCTAACTAAAAATCTAACGTCCATATACCAATGACTTTTATTTTCACTTGGATGCTTGAAAAAGGAATAAATATTACATGGCCAATGACACGAATAGCGGCATTGCCAAGTGCAAAGTCAATCTCAATTTTCAAGTTCAGGAGTTTTTTTTTTACTGATAAATAGATCTTGGACCTAACTTAACCCCAAAAGCTAGCTTATGAGGTGAGGATTGCCCAAACCATATAAGGAGACCAAGGACCTCAAATTCCTCCGATGTGGGACAACTCAATACCTACCCCCCTCACGCCCAGGCATGCACACTGGAGCATGGACAACATAAATGGGGGCCCAACATCGATAACAATAATTGGGATGGGCCTGGCTCTGATACCATGATAAATGGACCTTGGACCTAACTCAACCCCAAAAGCTAGCTTATGAGGTGAGGATTGCCCAAGACCATATAAGGAGACCAAGGACCTCAAATCCCTCCGATGTGGGACAATTGAACATCTACCAATGTGTTATGAGATCCAAAAATATCTATCTCAAATAGGTCTTCTTAGTAGCATTTAACATACACTTTTATATGCAATGAGTTATTATTATCAATTCAGCTAGTCAATATATAGAGTGGCTTACATTCAAGGATTAATCACTCTCGCATATATGTGCTGTCAAAACTTAATAACTGATCAATTAGTTAATACAGTTGAAATCATAGCATTGGCAGAAAATGAATAAGAAGAGCACAAGAATGGATATCACAAATAGGTAGACATTGTAGCATAAAAAATGAAGAGGTCAAAAGAAGCAATTTTCTTTTACAAACTATAAACTCTGAGGAAGACATCTTAGAGTTTCTTCCCCCGTTATCCCTTCAGATTTTTATCTTTAATCTTCAGTGTACCAGATGACTGCTTGAGAGTTTTCTCTAATATGTCAATATAATTAACTCCATGGTATTTCTCAGCTGTCATCTCCAATTCCAGTTGAAATTCTAAAGTCTAGTGTTATTATTTTCATAAATTCAAGGGTGTTTTCCTTAAGCACAGAGTACCAGACATAAAATTTGTCACTTTCCTTCTGCTTTCATGTAAAGAAAAAAAATCCTATTTTCTCCTCTACTAAGTAGTCAAATCTTTTAGGAAACTCAAGCAAAACACACGTCTCACTACAACAAAAAATTACAGAACAAAGAAATCAAAAGAATGACAGCAAAGCTTACTGAAAATATCGAGACCTTATCCTCATCTCAGTATCCGTTTCTTCACCAGTCTCTGCATCCTCACCATGCATTCCATCATAGAGTCCTCAACATCAGAAGCCAAAACGGATTGAAGTTACTTCTTGTCAGTGGGCCAAGTAAGTCCGCTGACAACTTGGCCCACTAACAAAAAGGTAGTGTCTATCCAACTACCATCATCAAATTACATAATTACAGTTTTTGATACATGATAAACCACATAACATAGTAAACAACATGAGGTATAACTTAATTTTGAAAAACAAAAACTTACCTCTCGTGGGCTGGTACATATCTTCTCATGAATGCTAGGATGAATTTATGCCACGATGTGGAACTTATCTCTTTCACTTCCTTAGATGCTATTGAATCTCTTGGTAGTGTCTTAACCAACAAATATTACTCTGAAGACATGCCGAGAAATTGGTACTGTGGTGGGCTGGTGTCAATGAACACAATGATGAAATTCAAAATCTCACACGACAGCGCACTCTTCAAACCTTCCATCTT
Source organism: Nicotiana tabacum (assembly GCF_000715075.1). NCBI lineage: Eukaryota > Viridiplantae > Streptophyta > Magnoliopsida > Solanales > Solanaceae > Nicotiana > Nicotiana tabacum. The sequence goes on from NC_134087.1 coordinate 121,755,169, forward strand.
GACCCCATAAAATGGCATCTCAATGTTCAACCATATTCCAGTCCCTGCAAACATATTTAGAGGCTTCTTAATCAGAATTAAAACAAACGATGACAGTACAAAAGTGGCAATAACCGATAATAGAAGAACAAAATAAGTGAATAAGTGAAGTGGTTTGAATGAGAAAATTTCCATTGGAGATATTACTCCAGTATGTGGAACTTTGTGAAGGAGCACATCGTTTCGTAACAATGAGTAAGAGTTGTTGGTAAGGATGGTAGCGTCTTTTTGTTTAGGGCTGTTTGCTAAGCGCATGTTTTTATTGGAGTATTTAATTTAAATAGGTCTATAATTAAAAATGATATTTTGATAATTTAACATTTGATTTAAGCCTTCGCACTTTTAATATACTCCCTCCGTTTCAATTTATGTGAACCTATTTCCTTTTTGGTCGGTGCCAAAAAGAATGACCCCTTTCCTTATTTGGAAACAATTTACCTTTATGCAATGATTTATAGCACACAAAATATATGTGCCTCATTTTACACCACAAGTTCAAAAGTCTTCTCTCTTTTCTTAAACTCCGTGCCCAGTCAAATGAGTTCACATAAATTGAAACGGAGGGAGTAGTATAGATGATGAAGATTTGTGGTGAAATTCAACCATAGTAAGTAATGACTCGTTTTAATAAGTCACTTGTACCTTTCCTTATTTTTCATTTAAAATGACATGTTATACTTCAATTCTTCGTAGATAGTCTTCACAAAATTCTAGTTGATACCTCTCAGAAAAGTTCAGATGTGGAATAGAATAGACAATTCATTAGTTGGTTAAAAGTAAAGATGAGTACTAGTTAAGCATTTTTTTTCAAGTAAATAGTATCTGCTAAATTATGTACTTGATCTTGATAGATTTCAGGACTTTGTACAAACGTGATGATAGTAGCATATTTGGTGTCATTGTTGCATGGCCCTATGAATATGTGACAAGTTTCAATGGCTACATTATTAATAGATATAGTTTTCATGTTCAAGAATATGATAAAAGTTTGATAACTAAGAATTTTGGGGTGGTTGTAGTTGGTGAGACTGATGAAAAGAATAAAATATTGATTACCGTAAGACATGGCCTAAATTTGTTCATGGCTAATCTTGGAGCCAAAGTATTCAAAGTTGGAGCCAAAGAATAAAAGTATTTTCTTTTATTCTTTTTTCTTTACTTGGGGACCAAGAACTCTGCCCTATAAATATAGGTCATCTTACTTCATTTGAATCATCCCATATTTTGATTAGAAACTCATTTTGAGTATTCTTGTGATAGAGAGTTTTGTTATATTCCATAGAGTTAGTGTTGGGAAACACTTTGAGTGAACCTCTTCTTTGTGAGTGATTGTAGCGAGGTTATTCTCCTAGGATATATTTTGGGATAATTAGAGTTTCATCTCTAGTTTTGTACTCTCTTTTGTGTACCGGTTGTTATAGTGAAATTGCTCCTCTCTGCTTGTGGACGCAGTTCACCTTGACCGAACCACGTTAAATTTGTGTCTTCTTTATATGCTTTAATTGTCGTTATTATCAACTTGCATTGTTTTTGTTATTATCATTATAACATTGTTTGGTTAAATTCTGCACTACTCGGATTCTCGATCCTAACAAATTGGTATCAGAGCCGGATCTAACCGGGTTAGTTTCAATAGTCAAATATGACTCTTAACAAAGACTTATGTTGAGAAATTTAACTGAAATGCATACTTCGGAATGTGGCAATTAAAGATGGAACTATCCTAATTCAGGATGGCTTAAATTTGGCATTGCAAGGAAAGGAGAAGAAGCCGGATAAAATGACGGACGAGGAATTTGCTGTCACAGAGAAAAAGGCAAAATTAGGTATCATCTTAAATCTCTCAAATGAGGTTGTACGTGAAGTTTCTATAGAAACAACATCCAAGTGGGAAAAATTAAAAACCTTATATATGAAGAGGACTGTGGAAAATAGACTTTACCTAAAGCAGAAGCTTTATACAATTCGTATGGGTGAAGGTACCTCTATTCTCTCTCATCTTGATACTTGTGATTCCATTTTTATGGATTTGTGTAATATAGACGCAGAAATTACAGATGAGCATCAAGCCGTGATATTGTTTTGTTCTCTACCCCCATTTTTTAAGCATATAAGAGATACTATGCTTTATGCTAAGGATAATATCTCTTATAAGGATATTAAATCTATCTTAAAATCAAAAGAACAAATAGATAGTGATATTACTGGGGAAGCTAATAGAACTCAAGCGGAAGTTGGCTTGTTTATTAGGGGTAAATCTGACTCAACATCCAAATACAATAATTTAGAGTGTCGTAATTGTTATAAGAAAGGTCACATTATCTCCGAATGTTATAAGTTGAAAAATAAAGAAAAGCATAAAGAAAGGAAAAATGAGTACAAAGATACTTACACCGCCGAAGCTAGTATAGCAAATGATGAGATTGAGGCAATTATATTTTTAGCAACAGACAATGAGTAGATTTTAGATTCCGGTTGTTCGTATCATATGTGTCCCTACAAGGACTTGTTTTCTACATATGATTCAGTTGAAGGTGTAGTTGTCCAATTGGATAACAATGCTACCTGTAACGTTATTGACAAAGGTACAATTTAGATCATAATACATGATGGTGTGGTAAGAACTCTCACCGATATAAGATATGTTCCTGAGTTGAAGAAAAATCTCATCTCTTTGGGAACTTTAGAATCTCTTGGGTGCAAATTCACTAGTGAAGGTGGAGTTCTGAAATTTTTTCAAGGTGCTCTTGTGATCATGAAAGCATATAGATTTGATTCATTGTATATTTTATTGGGATCTACTGTTATAGGCACTACTACAGTTTCGGTATCAGACAACTTATCTGATTTTGATGGCATAAAATTTTGACATAAGCCCATTGGAGCTTTTTGGAGGTGGAGTAAAATAACTTTATCATCCAATTTAGGCCAAGGTGGAGATTTGTAAGACGTGGCCTAAATTTGTTCATGGCTAATCTTGGAGCCAAAGAATAAAAATATTTTCTTTTATTCTTTTTTCTTTACTTGGGCCCACCAAGAACTTTGCCCTATAAATGTGGGTCATCTTACTTCATTTGAATCATCCCATATTTAACTAGAAACTCATTTTGAGTATTCTTGTGATTGAGAGTTTTGTTATATTCCATAGAGTTAATGTTGGGAACACTTTAAGTGAACCTTTTCTTTGTGAGTGATTGTAGCGAGGTTATTCTCTTGGGATATATTTTGGGATAATTAGAGTTTTATCTCTAATTTTGTACTCTCTTTTGTGTATCGGTTGTTATAGTGAAATTGCTCCTCTCCGCTTGTGGACGTAGGTCACCTTGACGGAACCACGTTAAATTTGTGCCTTCTTTATATGCTTTAATTGTCATTATTATCAACTTGCATTGTCTTTGTTATTATCATTATCACATTGTTTGGCTAAATTATGCACTATCCGGATTCTTGATCCTAACAATTACTATGGATAATTAACTGAGATTTTTGAATTACGATTTCTAGGGAGAAGATGAATGATTTTGTTTCAGTGTGTGTAGTTTGACTTGTTTGACCGAAAAAGGGGTGTTAAAATAGATGAATATACTTTGTAACTGTTAGTCGCTTTCTTGAGATATTTTGAAGGAAGAAGTAGTTCTATCCAGAAAATTAAGATGAACTGCCTTTTTTACTTTTCGTTTTTTGTGTAAAGAAGAACTCTTACAAGGTGCAGTTTCCTTATCAGACATTATTGTATCCTTGTAAGAAGAACAAGGATGTAAACTTCCGCTTGTTTTGAACTTGTAAATATGGCTTCCAGCATATTCTTTTTGCTGAAGATTTGTAATACTGTTAACTTTCTAAAAAAAAGCCTTTTGTATTATATAAGTATTTTATATTAACGATCCTTCCAATAGTCTGGCATGTTGTATGAAAGGTTCAACCTCATGATCTGTTGACATTGTGCAGAACAAGGATGATGATTTAGAGGAGTCTGATAATTCTTCGCAAATGAAAAGAAAAAGAACTCATGAAGGTTTGAAGCTTTATCACACCTGCCTTTAATTTGTCAAACCCTTTACGATAATGAAAGTTCCATACTGGACTCCATCTGATTAGCAAGTTCAGTTGTAGGAAAGGGCATGTTGTCAAAAGCGAAAAGCGCAGAATAGCAATAAGGTTTATGGAGCTTGAAGCGAAAAGAGAGAAGTGAAGCACACGAAGTGAAGCCAAATTTTAAGGGAAACTAAAAGTATCAATCAATGAATTTATTTTATTGCAATTAAAATAACTAAGTTTAGCATCCAATGGAAAATAATGCCGACATTAATCAAACTCCTCAAAGTTGAGATTAGAAGAAGCGACTGATTCTCCTTGGCACTTTCTGCTCCATTGTTTGAAGCGCAAACTTCTTTAAAGCGCATGGCTTCACCTATGAAGCGATAACCGCTTGCTCTGTATCACTTCAGCGCTTCAAACGACGAATCAATGACTTTTAATAACACCGGGAAAGGGAAAGGTTTCTTTGAAATACTCCTTTTCAGCTTCAACTTGAAATATTCTTTTTTCAACTTCAACAAAATATTGTCCAAATGCCTACTAAAACTCCATCAGTGGATTGCTACTTGATAAGTGGAGGTTTTAGCGACTTGTCACTGTCTTTTGCTCTTGTTTTTGAGCCCAAAACTAACCATTTGATACCATATTTTATTGGAATTTGTCTGATTTCAGGTAGTGAAGCAGCTCAGTTGAAAAGAAGATGAAAAGGTCAAGAATGGAGCTAAAAAGTAGTACAAATCTTTCCATTTTCGAAGTCGATATATTTGCCAGGTTACCCACCTAAACTGGAAGTCTGTGAAAAGTGACCCATTGCGTGTGCAATGGACTGAGTGCGGGCAGCAATCAGAGTGCAAGAACAAATAAAATACTATCCCTGAAGCAAGACCAAGTGTGGACTGCAATGGAATTGTTCGGCCGCAGTGGTAGCCGCAATATACTCCACACTCCTGCAGCTTGGAAGGATCAGAGAATTGTCAATTATTGAAGTGTTGGAAGCCAGGGAAGTGTGGCCGCAACACCTGAAGTGCGGACCGCAATCTCTGAAGAGCAGCCTCAATGCACACTTGCAATTGAAAACCGCTTAAGACAGCCAGATGCAGTGCAGACTGCAATGCTCAAGTGCGGCCACACTGCATCGGCATTTCCGGCACTGATTTCCAGGACACTATAAATAGTATTTTTAGGTCTTTTTAGGGTATCTTTTGCCTTGGGACTTGGAATGAAGCAGCCTTTGTGTATTTGGGGTTATTTTCTAGGAAGATCATCATTAACAATATATTTTGCAATTAGTAGTTTAATTATATTTAGTTCTTCTATATTTTGTGTTTTTATCTCTTTAGTTATAAGTAGCTAGACTTATACCTAGGGTTGTATTTCAACCCTAGTATGTAAAACATTATCGGTTTTTAATATTGAGCTTGTTTATGAGTGGATTACTTATTATGTAGCTATTTTTATGCTTATTAGTGGTTGCAAATAATGATTCATGACCTTTGATTTGGTTCTTGCTTGAAAAAGAGGAATTAGGTTTGGGTAACTTGGACAACAAGGAATTAGACTAATTGACAGGCCTAGTTAATGAGAGGAATGAGAGTGAACTAAAGATATGAATATCATGACTTGGACACCACAATGCCTAATCTTAATGCAATCCTATTGACTTGAGAGAGCAATTTGGGTTAGACTACTTGGCAATTGAAAAACATCAAGTGGGTAAATTAGAGTGTGTGCCATAATAATCCCGATCAATTAAGCAAGATTGATAGATATACCTATTTAATTGAACACCATGGTAAAGAATACCACCCTAGGCTTTTCTCTAATACGTACAACCATAGCTTAAATGGAGTACATATTAGGTGTTTGATACTTTGTCTCTTAGATAACTCTTAGCATAATCATTAGATTTAATTGCTCCAAACATTGTTGAAAGCTAAATTAGGATATATTGAGTCTCTCATTTAGGTATTTACCTTACCATCATTTCAAATTCCTTGTGGTTCGACCACGGGGCTTAATTGGGTAATTATATTGCGACGATCGTATCATATCTCTTATTGAGGTGTGTTGTGGACTTTATCACTTCTTAACTGATTACATGTTCATATATGATGAAATTGACGTGCTAAGTACCTGTCATTTCTCTATTTTTATGTGTCTTTCATGTTTCTGTCAATCATCTTCTATCCTGTTGTCTTGCCTGCCAACCTCTTAGTTTCCCTTCAAGACCTTCACATAGAGATGATTCATCTGAAGAAGCATCTTCCAAGATCAAAGCTCATTTAAATTTAAAACTTGTTTACATATTGTATCTTCCAAGTTCATTTCGTGGTAATATGTTTAGGTCGTAGTGTGCTCTCATGTCTCAGAATTAGTCAAAGTGATAGTTGGTTCTTTTCTTATTGAAAACTTGCTGAACTCTCTTGTTGGTCGAGCTTAAAAATACTCTGCTCTTTCTATTTTTTGGTTATTAGGTTGAAATGAATCCTTCAAATTCCGGCAGTCTGAAATGTGATCAAGTTCGAAGACTATTAAACATGTGTACATTGCACCTGATGCTTTAGCAAGGGGACGTGAGGCAAAGCTTCAGAGCTTTAGGCTCCTTAAGGTAAGTGTTGAACAAAGAACTACACTTGGCAAAGGTAAAAATTGTAATGCAGCAGTTTCTACTCAGAATGAGCTAGTACAGTATAATAGCATTGTGCCTCCTAGTTTTGATCCAATGGAAGACGATTTTCCCCTCCTTCAAGAAGCTGAAGTGATGCAAGACACTCAGAGAAGTGAAATAAGTATTTTGTTGTCTCAAGTTGTAATTTTTTTTTTAATGTTAGTGGACTAGAATTTTTTTAATGTTTGACTTAAATTAAAATTTGCAGGTCCATGTGAATCTGAAAAGGCAAAAAAGATGAGAGGAAAGACCAGGTGTAAAAATGTCTTAGCACTCAAAGCTGGAGAGAAGTTGAGAGTTACTTTTTACCATAATGGAGTTGTTGGGAAGCATCATGCCACATTTGCAAGACACTTAGGTATGTTAGATCATGATCCTAATATGTGCCCGCTGCGAGTACACCCATGGGCGGACATCAAAGAAGATAAGCTGGAATGCATGTGGCTAGCTGTTACTGTAAGGATTTAAAGCATTTCTTGATTTGTTTTTCGAGCTTGATGCATGTCAACTAACTTGTATGGGATATATTTGCCTGCCACTGCATTAAGCTTGATGTGTTTGTACAACACTCCATTATTTTGAAACTTTTTTGGTTTTGTTGCTGGTTGCCAGCATGGATGATTCTTGGTTATTTGCTCTTTTCTGGATTCGTGATGTTTGGTTCATTTCTGGTGTCCCAAATACGTTTGACATGCATTAAATCCACAAAGTTGAGAACATGTAATGACATTCTTTTCCTCTGGTCAAAAGAGGTCAATGAAGCTGATTATGAAAAAGCTGCAACAGTATGAACAGGCCTCGGGTCAGAAAATTAGCAAGGACAAAAGTTTCTTCTCACCCCTACTCACACCTCTCAATCTATAAGGGACGGAATTCAGAGAGTGACGGGTTACGAGCACCATCACTTCCCTTTCAAATATCTTGGTTGTCCTATATATTGTGGAAGGAAGAAGCTCAGTTTCTTTGCAGATATGGCTACTAGACTTCTGCACAAAATTCAGGGATGGCAGGGTAGGCTATTATCGGTAGGAGGAAGGGCTACACTGATTAAACATGTATTACAGTCCCAGTATTTGCATATAATGGCTGCAGTTTCTCCTCCAAAAGCTATTCTAAAACAATTGGAGAAGCAATTTGCAGATTTCTTTTGGGGGTATAACGACTCCAAAAAAAAAAAAGTATCATTGGAGCACTTGGAACAAGCTGTATTTCTCAACTGCAGAGGGAGGTGCTGGTTTCAGAAGTTTGGAGGATATAGCCAAGACCTTTACTGCTAAAAGGTGGTGGAGGTTGAGAACTTACGATAATCTATGGTCCAAATTCATGATCAATAAATATTGCCCGAGAAGTCATCCAGTAACCAAGAAAAAACAATCTGCTGATTCTAGTTGTTGGAGGGAGCTGATGGAGATTAGAAACAAGGTGGAGCCTCATATCTTGTGGAGAGTCCAACAAGGATACCTCTCCTTTTGATGGGACAATTGGAGTGGCATGGGTCAATTAGCACAATTGCTGCATATTCAAACCCCTGACAATCTTTTGGTGGAAGATAGCATTACAGAAGGAGCATGGAATATTTATTTCCTTGAGTTATTGGTCCCTACCAATATGGTTCAGCACATCATAGAAATCAAAATTGGAAATACTCAAGGAAAGGATAAAGCAATATGGAGATTGTCTACTGATGGTCTTTTCTCTTGCTCAACTACCTATGATCTTTTAAGACAAAGAGGCAGACAACAGCAAATATGGAAGGACACTTGGATTAAGCACATCCCTTTCAAAATCTCATTCTCAATGTGGAGGGTCTGGAAGAAAAAAATTCACATGGAAGAATCAGACAACCTCAAATTTTTATATCAGGACTTTGTATCACATAGCACCAGCTTACATCTGCTGGGAAATCTGGAAAGGTAGACGTGGAGCGAGATATGGTAGAGAATATCCAACTATGGAGAGAATATGCAATGAAGTTCTCTTCCATCTAAAGATACACTTGAAGAAAGTTGGAGCACAAATTGATTTGAGATGGAACTGGTATACTCTTTCCAAGGAACTGGACGGAAGAAGACCTTTAACTATTACACCAGTCTCATGGGAGAAACATCTAAGTAGCTAGATTAAAGTTAATACAGATGGGAGCAGTAGTTCAAGAAATCAGACAGCAGGTATAGGAGGCATTGTAAGGGATAGAAATTGAGATTTAATTATGGCTTTTTCTAACAAGCTCCATTTCTGCACTAACAATCAAGCAGAGATGCAGGCTGCTTTATTTGCGGTTAACTGGTGCAATCAACAGGGATATTGTAACATCATTTTGGAGTTAGACTCACTATTGGTGGTAAATATGCTAACTGACAAGAATGGAATTCCTTGGGAATTGTCTCAATGGGTGGAGTAGATTAAGGATAGTTTGCAAATTCAGCAATACAAAATCCAACATTGCTATAGAGAAGCAAACTCTGTAGCAGATGTTCTTGCTAAAGCTGTGAGTAACATGCAAAATGGAAATGTTGTTTTTTCCTATAACTGGAAAGGCCTTCCAAAGGATGCTAGAGGTTGCTCAAGGATGGATCAAATCCAGATGCCTAATTTTAGGATCAGGAGACAAAGGAAAGGGAATTTCTTGTAAGGTTATATCTACGCTCACATGTAACTGGGAGCTGTTCTCCCAATTTTTTTGGAAATTTAACTTAACCTAATTGTCTTTGCACTAGGATCTCTCTCTTTGTTCTTGGAAATGTCACAGTACATGATGTGGATATAACATGTATATTTTTGAACAACATGTATAAAGTTAGGGATACCTAACTTACTTGATGTAGATGGATAGGTAAGGTTTTATGTCCCCCTTCTTCATGTGTTCTCATTTTGGATGCTAATATACAGGTTTAGGGCTATGCCTAAACCCCCACCGTGAAGGTGAGATTTAAATAAATAAATAAATAAAAAGTAATGACACCTGGAATTGCAGAAGAAAAATTACTAGAAAGAACCTCCATTAATGCAAATGCAACATGGAGAAAATGGTGACAATTCATAATATTAATTAGTCATTGAATTTTCCCACTTCAACAGACAGATTTCACTTCACCTTCCACTCTAAGCCAGACTCAACATCATTTGCTTCAACCAAGAATTCACAGATCAATTATGATTTGTGACTCAGTTAAGAGGCATATCAAAAAGCACCATTACATCAACCGATGCCCAAAATAGGAAGAAATGCAAATCTGATAAGGAAAAGTTGTAAAAAATTTATATGGACCAGCAACTAGTAACATCAAGAAGCACTTAATCAGTCACAAGTTTCAGGTTCATTTAGCATACTAGTTAGTTCTCCTAAATACGTTTAGGCTAACTAGAAGTAGCATCATGTCTTTAGTCCATTATGCGTTCTCTTTGATGCATTTGGCAGGAAGAAGCTAAAACAGAAGTACAGTAGAAAAATATAGATCCTCATCACCATCATAATCATGACAAGAAAAGTAACAGTCATCTTATTCTTCTTGTTTCTGATCGTATCTATGTTCCCTGTTTCCATTTCTGGTTTAAATCAAGAAGGGAATTCCTCATTGTCATGGCTCTCCACTTTTAATTCTTCCTCTTCTGCTACATCTTTCTCTCATGGAATCCAAGACATGAAAGTCCATGCAGATGGGATTATTTCCAATGCACCAGCAGTTGCTTTGTTTCAAATATCAATATCAGGTCCGTGAATTTCCAACTCAAATTCTTTCTTTTCTGTCCTCATTCTCAAAATAAAGAATGGCAAGTCCTCTCAAATTGTAACCTCACTGATGAAAGTTCCACTTTTATCGGAAACTTGTTCTCCCTGCGAAGTTTAAAGCTCAGTTTCAGTGCTCTGACAGGGAGCATTCCAGCTGAAACAGGAAGATTATCAAAACTGAAGCAACTTTCACTGAATTCCATTTTCTTTCAAGGTCAGTTACCAAATGAGGAAGTTGGTCAGAATTGCAGCAGCTTGAGTTCTGTTATAACCGTTTCTATATACTAATTTGATGTCGATTTCAGGTCAATTCTAACTGGAATACTAATTGCAATACTTTCCAGCTGCCTCTGCTTTTGCAGAAGAGAACTTGGACAATCCTGGCCTGGTGATGGACTACTTGTGTTTGATATAATTGTTGGTTACATTTTATTTTTCTAGTTTATTTGAAAATTTTGAGTTTCTTGTTTAATGATACTTGTGAAATATTTTTAGGACAAATTTGACCGTGATGACATGAAAGATCAAAGAAATGATGTTTTGAAACATATGAGAAAGTTATGGAACAATTGGAGGGCATTGCTGCACATGAACGTGAAATCTAAGCCATTGTACGATGCTCTACAAATATGCCAGAGGGGATAGACAAGAGTGATTGAAAATGGTTGGTCAGACAAGAGTGATTGAAAATGGTTGGTCAAGGAGCATTTTTTAAATGAAAAATTTAAGGTATGGCTTCATAACTATTTACTAACTGCTAGTTAGTTCAAGTGGCAGATTATAATTTCAATTTTGTGTTGAATATAGGAAGCAAGTACAAGAAACTCAGTCAATAGATCTAAGTCGAGTATGCCTCACCTTACGGGTAGTGAGCTATTCGAGAGATTTTTTATGAATTGGTAAGTAAATCTTACAATCCTATGAGGAGACCTCCCATTATTTTGGAAGATTTGTTTGACTTGTCTATTTGAATGTGAAGGGATGCAAAGATGGTAATCCACCAGACATGGCAACTATTTTCTTTGAGACTCGTAAGAAGGACAACAAGCTTGTCGAACCTAAAACCAACCAAAAATATGTATGTTTTATTGATAAATTTTATCTTACATCCTTTTATTTAATTTATAATTACATTATTCTAAATATTCCTGTATTTTATAGGCTGGAATCCAAAAACTGGTAAAATGCGAGTCGTCTGAGGCAGTGAAAAGGAGCTCCTCAATGTAAGAGACATGCGGTTGGATTTGGGGGTGGGATAACCGCTGAGGTGTTTAAAGGGGGTACTCCTCAAAGAAAATGAATCACTAAAAAGACGCATGGATGACAGAGAGTAAATATGAACGGCTTGCAGGTGCACTGTTTCACCGATGCCGTCTTCAAATGAACCAAATACATGCATTTAACAGGTTAGTAAGTTTTCTACTAGTCCTTTACAATTACCACATGCAGCTAACCTTTATGTCTAACCAAACATAAAAAATATTAGAAAACATTTTCAATGGAAATATTTGCTAGTGAATGTAATCAGACCTTACTTATTTGTCGTCTGCGAGAAGTGGATAAAGGTAAAGCATTATAAAACGGTCTAGCCATCTCATACCAATAAAGTAGAAATATAATTGCTTAACTAATACAAAGGAGTGTAGTGTATCTCTACTGAGACACTAAAAGAAACCACTCCACATATGATCCTGCTCCCTTTAATGGTTGAACACTGAGGAATAATTTAACTGGAATTAGAGGCGCACTCAAACTGATGTTATATTTTTCCTAATTGTTGATGTAATACAGTAACCTGTGACCAGGAACTTAATCCTGAGCATCTCTGCCTTGTTGAATTGTTAGGTTTTCAAGTTTTATCTAAACACTGTTACATATGCAGCAAGAAACACTTCTTTTTGTTCGATGAGCAAATAGAAACATCATTTGCTCCCAGTGCTAGGTTATTCTTCTGTTTGTTGATATCTATTCATAATAGATTTTGTGATATTTTTACTCTTGGATTTAGTGATATATTGTTGTATAAGAAGCGCTGGCAGTTCATAGTGTCGTGAGATCTTCTTCATTTCTTTGTTTACATCCTACAGTTCATATTGTTATAAGATTGTACCAATCTTAAATATTCATTTATTTTCTGAACAAATGGAGCTAGTATGTAGGAGTTTTCTTACTAAACTAACACGGACTTAGCTTGTTTCTTTTCACTGATCTAGAATTTGAAATCTGATGAATCTTCCTTGAGAATAGCGCAGAGCAAGTTGAAGCTGCTGAAAAAGTTGAAGTACCAGAGCAACTTTCTCTTGCCTGGGGGTTGTTTAAAGAAGTAGCCTTTGTACCAGAGCTACAATTCTATTCTTTTTTTTTTAAAAGTTGGAAAAGATTAAAATGTAATGCTTTAGCTCTTTGTAATTAGCATGATGTTATGTGAATGTTGAGGTGTGTGTATATGTGTCAAAGTATGAATCTTTATCTAATCATATTTATTAAATTTTCGGAAATTTGGCTGTTCAAAATATTGTTATTGAAAGAAAAATACCACAACAAAATGAATTTTAATTTGGTCCTAAAAGCACTTAGAACATCTAATTTGTTGTCGTTATTGAAGTTTTCGGAAAATTGGTCGCTACAAGGAGGTACAAAGACCGGATTGGCATTATTGAAGGTTTTAACGGCACAAAAGACAATTAGGAAAAATTTGGTGGCTAAAAGGAGGTATAATGATTGATTTCTTGCCGTTGTTGAAGGTTTTTCAATTACATGATTGAATTTACGGGGTTTTTAGCGAGCGGAAGGATCAAATTATTTTGGGTCGTAAATGACTAATAATAATAGGACTTTTAGCAACTGAATTTTTCGTGATTGAAGGCTTACAGCTCGTCAAACTGTTATAATAATCTTTCATCCATCCAAAACAAACATCATAAGGAATGTAACTTTGCTTATTTCTTATTTTCTTCATTTCTTCGTTATCTTTTCATCTTTGTATTAGAGTTGTTACTTTTCATGGTGATTGCTTGTCTTATTTTTCATATTTCAGCTCTTTTTATGTGTTAATCATCATACGATATTGCTTGACATCCAATGTAACACCTTTGTTTTTTAAGCCAATTCTTCTTATCAAGCTAAAAGGATTGTATCTCAAACATTAACAGAAAATAATTGTTGCAACCTTAACAAATATAAGAAATCACATTACAAGGAAAAGTCGACAACAACGCTGATGTTGAACTCATCAACACCATAAATAAAACACATTAAAACAATGGGAACAAAAGAAGATGAAAGGAAAGAGATAGAAAGACAACACCAAAGATGAACGATAAATTTCCTAGTCACACCCCTCGTAGGAAGACTAAAGCCTCTTAGATTAGTTGCTGAATGAATACTGTTCATACCTCATTGAGCAATCAACAAATTTGACTTGACCTCCAAGAAAGATTTTGCACAACTTAAACAAAGGGCACAATCTGAAAATTCTAAAATTGGGTTGCAAGTAGCATGACCATAAGCTAAGGCATCGTTAGGATAAGGAGAGATTGAATAGTAAGTATAACCTTGATTGGGAGTCACGCTTCAAGAACATATATAAGCCAAGCTTAGAGCAAAAGGACCATTCTTATCATACACATTACCGTACCATTGCATATCTGGTCCTCTACATTGGTATTTGGTAAACTAAACCCAAACATTATAAGAAATGTGGTTAGCACACTCATTCTCAAGATAGAATTAACATAATTCATAGATACCCTCTTATTATATTTTCGTATCCTCCTATCTTCTACTATTTCTGTTGTGTTACAAATTTGAGTTATGTTTCACATGTTCTTGTTTGTTTAAATAGATTTAGCCATCCATTGATCTCTCCATCAATGAAATTAAATATTCCATGATTTTGGTCTAACAGGCTTGTCTTAGTACCAGATAACATGCAGTGTTATGTTTTTTGTTTTATACGTTGCCGCCAAAGAAGTACGTCGTACATCGTCCATTTTGGCATGGTCTTGCTTATATCTTAGTGAATGTTGGTTCAGTTTTGGCATCCCTTGCATAATGGTTGGTACACAATGTACATGAGTTCGGAACCAAAGTGTGGTATTTTTAGAGTCAAAGCAAAAAAAACAACCCGTGACCATCACTATACCTTAACGGCACGTTTGTCCGTTAAGGTATAGCACATGCAATCAATGCACTATACCAGGTTTTTAAATGTCGGTCAAAGTACAATTATAGCGCATATATGGGATGCGTTATACCTGAGTTGAGAAGACATGTGGGTATAGCGCATCGCATATATGCGCTATACCTATATTAAAAATGGCCCAGTATTCTTTCTCGCGACCGAACGGCAAAAAATGGTCCCCACTTTTTAAAGCTTAAATCTCCATTGGAGCCCATTCGTCCCCCAAAAATTGTGTCCCCTCAGTATTTTAGCGAGCTAACACCCGATCCAAGGTGTTGTCGTGTAGTGAATCTCTTCTATCGCTCGTTTTGGTAGTCAAATCATCAATTTTTTACAATTCAAAAAACTATAAAACGAGGTATTCCGACTCACTTTTATAGTAAACTTCATATATATAATTTACTAATTAGTTGTTTTTACTGTGTTGTATGCTTTTTGTGATTATTTTTTGATATAGTTATTTTTATTTTTGTTTTTTATCCGGATTAGTTTATTTATGTGAAAAAATTATGAAAATTATATATTGTTCTTTTGTTGAATAGTTAATGTTATATGTGACTTTAGTGCTGTACATATAATAATATGTGATTTATTTAGTGCCCTTTAGTGTTATGTAGTACCTTTTACTGTCATGTATTGCCCTTTAACTTAGTAAAACTGATAATAAATTTTAGTTTATGTTAGTTGATGTTGTTTATGGCCATTTAGAGTAGTGCGACTTTAGTGCTCTTTAGGATTCTTTAGTCTAGAATAAAAACTACATGCCCTCATTAACTAACTCGGTTAGAGTACTCAATTGTGGATTATTGTGTTACTAGATAACAATCAAATATTAGATACGAATCATAAATTAATTAGTTGACAGTACAAAAGAGATGTTGTCGGATTTTTGAGTAAAATATAAAAGTTAACAAATAAATAATCACGAATGAAATAAATTATATATTAATTAGTATTAAGTTTGTACTATTTTTTATATGAATAATTATTAAATATATCTTGATTAGTTATGAAAATTAAATATTTAATTCTCTTATAACCCAAAAAATCTGAAAAAGATGATAGTTCAAACAAAACTTTGCCGAATTTCAGTAAAACATGTAAGAAACTAACATATAAAAACTTTATCAACCTAAGTATTTTTATATAAATAATTATTAAATATATCTTGATTAGTTATGAAAATTAAATATTTAATTCTCTTATAACTCAAAAATATCTTAAAAAAGATGACAGTTCAAACAAAACCCTGCCGAATTTTAAATTGAATAACTCCGTATTCCGGCAGTGGAAATTCACTAAATTGGTCTCAAAAGAAGCGTCTTCTCATTGCTCACAATCCCCAATCGTTTTCATCCTCAAATCCATAGCCATCTACTACAGATTTGAAGATAAACGTAGTAGGTACTGTAGCGCAAAAGCTTCAGTTCTCGTTTTCTCTTTACCGACAACAATGGGCAGTTAAGCAGCTATGAACGTGCATCTATCTCCCACACATTTAGCTGTGGGCGAACCACCTCCAGCAGCTGTAAAGAGTGACCAAACCAATAACATACAACATACGTATGCTGCTC
The DNA here is from genome assembly GCF_000715075.1 of Nicotiana tabacum. Lineage (NCBI taxonomy): Eukaryota > Viridiplantae > Streptophyta > Magnoliopsida > Solanales > Solanaceae > Nicotiana > Nicotiana tabacum. The sequence continues at coordinate 121,771,401 of NC_134087.1, forward strand.
AATTGTCCCAACAAAAGGCAGCTGCTACTTTGAATCAAAAATTGTTGAAACCAATTGAAATTATTCATGGCATCCCAACAATCAAGTTTTCAATGGAGGAAAGGATGGAATTCGCAAAAGACGAAGGTTTACACCAAGCTATTGTAGTGAAGCTCTCTCCAAATGCACCAGATCTAATAGCATTAAGAAATGTACTGCCGAAACTGTTCGGAATCAAAGGACCATCTTTGATTGGTCAACTCGCACCTCGACAATTGCTTATCAGGGTGGATCAACATGAAGACTTCGTTAATTCACTTGCGAAGTCAGTTAACTACTTCAAATACAATGGTAAGGAGCATCAAATCCGAATATTTCCATGGTCCCTTGATTTTAAGGTAAATGAAGAAACGACGAAAGCAGTGGTCTGGATTTTATTGCCTAATCTGCCAACAGAGCTTTTTGCAATGAAGGCTTTGTTTTCAATAGCTTCAGTTGTTGGAAAGCCTATAGCCATAGACAAAGCTACCCAGACTAAGTCGTGTCCTAGTGCTGCAAGAGTTAAAGTGATTCTTGATTTAATGGACAAATTACCTGAGAAGTTGTGTTTGCAATTTGTGGATAAACAAACGGGCAAGATTGTTGAATTCTTTCAAGATTTTGTTTATGATAACTTACCATTGTATTGTAACTATTGCAAACATCAAGGACATGCTGAAAAAATATGTCCCAGATTAAATAAAAATACAACAAGGAACGTGCAAGGTCATGAAGAAACTGTTGATATTGATCGTGTAATGCCTGCTGAAGTTTTGGCTTTGGCTGAGGAGATGAGTAAGGTGGAAAAATTACAAGGGGATGCCAGGGATTATTTAATTGCTAAGTCGCAGCAAAAAACTAATGCATCACTTCATGCCGATATTCCAGTTGATCGATCTCTAGCTAGAGTTTCCAATGCAGTGAATTTGGTTAGGGAAACAATGCTGATGAAGGAGACTGGTCAGGTTGTTAGTGCTGGAAATGTTGATGAAGGAGCAGTATTTAATGGTGGTGTAATAGCTCCAGTTGAAGCAGCCTTATACAGGATTTCTGAGGAGTTGCAAGTAGATGCGCCTGTTGTTAAAGATTCCAAGAATAATCGTGTTGCACATGGGCAATTTCTACAGGAATTAACAAAACCTATTGCTGAAATTTCTACAATGGTCCCTAATACTAAAGTTGTTGCTCTTGAAGCAGCTGTCCAAACACCTAGTATAGATGTTGCTGGTGTTAGAGGATCTGGTGTTAAAGAGGTTGGGCAATCTTGTAAGGGCCAACGACAGGAAAAGGATCAACAAGTAACACAAGCAGAAATTAAAAAAAATGAAGCTAATAAAGGAGGAGAGACAACTGATCGTGGAGATTTGAAACCTAATGCTGTTCGGAAACATATTGTTGATCCAGCAGTAATTGATCCCAAGTTTAAAAGTGTTGGGCAGTTGGAGGTAGTTGTTGCACAAAAATCTGATGCTCAGGGTGTGCAAAATGCAAAAGCTGGAGATTGGTCTGTGGTGCATCGATCACATCCATCTCCAAACAAAGCTACAGCTGATCTTGTTCAGAATAATGCAGCAGTAGCAGGGGTTGAGGTTCCTGTCATAGTTGGGGATTCTATAAGGTCTGGCTCAGAGCAACTTCATGGTAAAACTGGGCACCAAACACTGAATGCAAATGCAGGGCAGGTATTTCTTTCATCAAGCACGACTGATGCACCTAATACTCAACAGCAATTTTCATCAAATCAAAACAATTGGACAGTGGTGAGTAAATCACCTAGCAAGAAGCAAACTCCAGCTCTTCAAAATCAGATTATACCATCAACAGTCATTGGAGTCGCGAACTCTTTTGATGCATTGGTCAATGAGGGTGATGAGACACAATCAGTTGGTGGAAAAACAAGAGTTACATGCAATGTAATTCAGCAGAAACATGCAAAGGACTTAGCTGCTAGACTTGGGACTGCAACAGATAAATATCACTTTGATGAGCAAAGTCAAGTACCTGATTATCCTACAACAACAATGCACATTTCCAATACAGAGCTAGATAAAATGGTAGAGAATGCCCATGCAGCTATGATGATCAACACAACTCCAAAATATGGGTAGCCACAAGCTCGAGGCAGTAACACACAACAGCAAAAGTCCAAGAACACAGGTGAACGACTCATTACTTCGAAGGACATTTTTCCTGTTGATGCGCAAAATGCAGAGGTACACAGCTCCAATGCACCTACATTGCACTTCTCCAATCCACAGGTTGAACAAATCATTAAAGATGTTCAAAAAGAAATGATGATGAACAATCCCATGGTCAAACAACCTTTGGTCACCTTACACAAATCTGTTTTTGAGGTTCCTTCGCAGTCAATGGAATCTTGTGGAGGCGTTGAAGGTGAAACTGGGCTACTTATGTTATCAACAGGGAATAACAATGAAGTTACACAAGGAAATTTGAGGTTGATGGCTATCAAGTCCAAACTTTGGCTAGATCAATGGGATGATGATGGTGATGAAGAGGATTGGGGAGATGGTTTTGCTGGTTATTCATCAGAAGAAGCTGATCGTGAGGCTAATCATGATAGTGCAGGTGAGGAGATTGATTCCTTAGCGATGGTAAAATCTAAAAGAATGCCAGCAGCAAGTCCAATGAGCAATTTGAACTCTAATGCTCCTGCTTTCATTCCCAGAAGTCCTTCATCTCCAGCTATTCAAAATGTAGTAGCTGGAACACCTACAACTACTGTGCAACAGCAGCAAGTTATTCCCAACACTTCAAATGTTATTCATACTGCTGCTACTCATCTACGTGATCGAGAAGTCACAACAACAAATTCTGGACAGAACCAAATTGTTACAACCATCCCAGGTATTTTAGAGGAGGAAAGAAGACTCTTGGATGCAATGGTGAGTTCTAATCCCTTAAATCCTGTAAATCCTACTGCTTCTAGCATTGGAATGTTGAGTAAGAGCAGGAACAAATTGCAAAAAATAGAACAACATCAAAGCAAGGCAATGGTGACAAATACACAAGGTCAATCTGCATTGAAGACAATTGTTATCGACCAAAATGTTCCACAACCTGTGCACCTGGGGAGAGACTTGTATGAAGACGGAGAGGAAGAAGCAATGTTACAACAGTGTAGAGCAGAGGCAGCAAGAAAAGAGGATCTATCACCAATGCATAGCGACAAAGGTAAGAGGACTCATACAAGGAAATTTAGTTGGGACGACAAGGTTAGTGATTTTTTAAATGTTAGGCGACATCCAATGAGAGTTTCCAAACAAAAGAAGGACGCCCCAACTACATCTACAAAGTCCAATCGTTCAAAAAAGAAATCATGAATTTTGAATACATCTTGAAGAATTGGGATTGTGATGAAAAAGAGTTACAAATTGAAGAAATTACAAGTTCGGACAAGAAGGGACAACATTTTAATTCCTTCATCATTTTATTCTACCATTATATTAGTATTCTCATTTGTAATATCATCACAGAGTATGTTATAAACTCTGTGATGATCATTGAATATTTGGTACTTTCCAGTTCTTATTTTTAACATGCATGTTAGTAGGTGAGGCTATTTAAAGCCTCAATAGGATTAGTAAGGTAAGGTTTAGCCCGGTTTGAGTTGCCTTGATCCTATGCCTTTGGAAAAATATCCACACGGCTATGAGATTATATGCCCTCGTGAGACATTGCCGGCAGCTACACCATGAATCCTCTACATGAGGCTGCCATCATAAGGCAATGTGAGGCGCAGAGGAGTGATTATATAGCCAAGGCATATGGTTAACAATACCGGTGCTATTGTCCCCCTTATTTGTACGTTTCCGAATTATTGTATTTTTTTTCTTTTTCTTTTATTAATAAAAAACTAGCCCTAGGCGCTTGTCTAGCGGATTGCCAAAAAAAAAACTGCCGTATTTTAGTCAAAAAATATAAGAAACTAACATATAAAATAATAATATAAAAAATTTATGAAAATTAAATATCTAATTTTCTTATAACCCAAAAATATCTGGACAATAAAAAAAGACGACAGCTCAAACAAAACCCTACCGAATTTTAGTAAAAAAATGTAAGAAACTAACATATAAAAATTTATCAATCTAAATAATAATATAGAAATTTTATCGATTAAATATTAATATAAAAAATATCGCAATATATGTAAAGATATTAAATGATTAAAAAGAAAAATACTTTAATTATTATTGTTCAATTTACGAACATCGTCATGGAGCTTTCCCCTGTGCATCCTGGACCTGCTGTTCGAGAGCCACTATTGCTCTAGGGTGTCCATAGGTCTTCACACATCTGGGATGCAGTGTCTGTCCCAGACCTTCCACCCCAGACGTATAGATGATCTTTGGGAGTTCATTAGGGACTACACACTGCATTCCCGTACAGTTAGACACCTTGAGCAGATGGGGTTTTACCAGATTATAGAGATCGATCGGTTGCAGTTCGACTGGCCCCTAATCACGGCTATGATGGAGTGGTGGCGACTGGAGACGCACACATTTCATCTACCAATCGGCGATGCTACCATCACGCTAGAGGACGTGGAGGTTCTATTCGGGTTGCCCGTTGATGGTATGGTTGTAAGCTACCTGAATGCTCTTAGGGACTATACGGGAGAGGACTATCGAAATATGTTGCAGAGGCTCACCGGTTTCCAGCCTGTTGAGCCGACTGCTTTGAATGGTACCAGTCGATTGCAGTTTTTGCCCGTTAGGCAGCCTCTGATCGTGTTGTATGCGGAGATTACTGATGACTCACCGCCATAGGCTAGCGACCGACAAACAAGGTTGTTGCTGCTGATGATGTTTGGTGGTATTTTGTTCCTGAACACTTCGAAAAACCTAGTTAGCTTGCGATTTCTGCATCATCTTCAGAGACTAGATGAGTTACCTGATTACACTGGGGTGGAGCTGTTCTAGCCTACCTTTACAGGCAGTTGTGTTGATCGTCCATGGGCACCGTAAGAGATGTTATCGTTTTATTCCACTGCTGCAGGTGATAACATAATCAATTCTTTTCATGATTATAATAGAGATAGTAAAAAATGACTTAAATGTTACGTCCACAATCAATATTAGGTTTGGGCCTGAGAGCGGTTCCTGCATATCTAGCCACCTCTGCCACCGATAGCTCCAGATGCACCACCTCCACCATTTCAGCCACTAGCTAGAAGGTGGGTAGATAGGCAAGGCCATGTCCGCGAGGTTGAGGCTCGACATCATCTCCCTTATTAAAGGGATTTGTTGGGTTTACTTGAAGATGCTCAGGTACATATATGACTAAGTTTTTTCTATAATGCTTGATCCATCTTGCATTTGCTCACGATTCTTATGTTTAATAAATAGTTCATATGGAGGCCATACAACGACGAGTTCATAGCTGGATTGCCAGACGAATGCTCCCATGGTCGAGCTATGTGGATGTCTTCAGTCCCACGTTTATGTCACAATATAATCGAGCATCATACCACCAAGTGGGTCCTTCAATAGTCTGGTCGACGCTAGCTTATACCTATTCCGCCCACTTAGCATTCCACATATTACCAGCGAGATGATCGCTGCAAGGTCGACCATACATACTAGGTCTAGCTATATGCCCAAATAGAGGATTGGGATCAGAGATATGACCTAATTCTGCCATACCCTCCACATGATTGTTTGGACGGGGAGCATGAGTACATGGGTTGGTATCGCAGTATTACTCGCCTTCTGATCGGGAATCCTGTTCATCGTGCTGGTGGTCGGTACGTTCCATACGCCGGGAGGCATGAGGCACTAGTATGTTATTTGATACTTACTTATAATGTTATTACTTTAACATCCTTCCTTAATTAATATGTTATATGCTATGCAGGCTATTGGCTTACACCAGTTCTACTAGTTGAGACTGGAGATGCTACAACATACAGGCGAGGGAGCGGCAGTTGTGCACGGGCTTGGTCATCGGGTTGATGATCTTGTTGCTGACATATTGAGACGTGCCCTAGAGGATATACGGTTAGGTTAAAAGGTTGTGTATATGCTTCATGAGGAGTACCATTATGGGACGTGGCCCTAGAACATGGTAGATGTGGCAGGCGTGGCTAGAGAGGAAAGGGTGACCCACGTGGTCGTTGTGGTTAGCGAGGACGGGGTCCCCAGCAAAGGGAGTTGAGGAAGCCGTGGAGGATATTGGATATGATTAGTCAGGTGACTACCCTGCGCCATATGATGCTTCTCATGATATGCGTTTCAGCCTTCAACTGTCACCAAGGACTTCATAATTGACCCTATCAGCTCCAGTGTTGATTCTCAGTGAATCTGTCCATATCACAAGTGTGGGTGCCAATGTATTTCCCTACAATTTACATATTTGTTTTCAGTTGCTGAGGATCGCCCGATACGACAGGTGCATAGTGGGAAATGATCCACGTCCAATCCGCACTCAATAGTGAGTGGAAGCGGTCAATGGAAGAATACACCCAACAAGAGTCAGGGTCAATTTTTATAGGAGTTTAATATGGGTGTTAGGATGTACACTTGATGAGAGTAATTGAAATAACTAAATTGCACTTCCAAACAAGGGATTTTTTTTTCTACTTCTAAATTAACACTAACAATTCTAAACTAATGAGAAGAAACTAGAAAGTGAGTGATTGTTTTTGTTGTTTTTACCAAATGGTTAAAAAGCCTAGGGATGTGACCTTCACCTAGGTGCTCGCCTAATGGGTTAAGTATGTTAACACTTGTTTTATTGAGCAGGGTATATTATAGCTCTCAACCCTAAGTTACCGACTCAATACCTCTTGGTTATAGAGTGATTTTGCCCAATTTGGCTTTCTCAAGCCCAAATGGGTATCATGCTGATATGAGCCCAAGTCGGGTTTTTCCTATCTCTATTTCAAACCCTTTAATTAGGCTAGTCAAATCCTCAATTAACCCAATTTCTTATTAGCCAAGTTTTCCTAGACTAGGTCCATCTTTCTCAAGTAAAGACCAAGTCAAAAGGCATGAATCAATGTTTGCAACCATTAATTCTAAAATTAAATCATAAACAAGGCTAAATAATCAACACCCAATCATAAACAAGCATTAAGTGAAATACCCATAAGGTTTATACACTAGAATTGGGTCACAACTCTAGTAAATGTCTAGCTGCTCATAGTAGAAAATGAAGAAAGCAAATAAGAAAAACTAATTAAACTCATAATATAAGATTAAAATAATAAACTATGATGTTTTTATCCCAAAATGATCACAAATTTCCTAAAATGGAAAACTACAACGACTACAGTTGCTTGAACTTCAAAATTTGACCTAAAAATGTAATTCCCGTCTATTTATAATGGCCCAAAATTCACTGACGAAAATTCCTCTTGGGAGGTTCTGCGGCCGTACAATTCAATGAGCGGTCCGCATATTGCTTGGTCTTGTAGGGAACTGGATTCGGCGGTCGCATAATTTGGTCCACGGCCGCACAATTCTTGTGCATTCCTCACTTTAGACAAGGCTTCAGTCTTGGTCATTTGCACACTCTCTGAACTTTTTAAATTCTTGTGAGTGCATACCATGTTCTGTGGCAGCACAATTCATGTGCAGTCCGCACTTTTGCTTAAAGTAATGCTGGGCTTCTCAACTAGTTTTGCAGCAGTAGAGGGAATTCTACGGTCTGCACTTGCTTCTGCGGTCGCAGAAATACTTCGGCGGACCACACCTCTTATGTGTTTTTCCCCTTCTTGCATTGTGAGTCAGAACACTCCTTTTTTAGTTGGATTTCTTCATAAGAGCCTAAATTTCCAACATTCTTGCAATTTTCACACTTTCATTAGTTTTGGGAGCATAAATCAATACTTGTGGACTAAAACAAAAGTAAAAAAGGTATTAATAAGTGGTTAAAATCCACACTTATCAACTCCCCCAAACCTAAGTCTTTGCTTGTCCTCAAGCAAATAGATGAGTTCCCGCCTCCTCAAAGTTAATGGTCATTTCAGTGAGTCGATGATGAGCCATATTCATACTTAGTTGGGACCAACAATTACCCACACTACTCATGCATTATCAACAAGGTGACAAGCCAAATATTCATGCACATATAGTTCTAATGTGACATTTGAGCTTCAAGAATTGACTTTACTCATCAAGGACTCTTGTTCTATCATGTCGGTCATGGTGGACTCCAAACTCTTCCTCCTCTACCTTCCATTTTCCAAGATCACTTAAAAAGTTAGCACTCAATCTTAAGATTCACGAAAGGTTCACTCTTCTCTCATAAGAAAATGTGACAAGTACGGCTTCAAGTACCATAGGCTTGCCCCTCATGTATATCGTCACTAATGCAAGCTCACTTGGTTTGAAATCAAGTAGGACTTCTTTCGGGTTATAATTAAGGATTTTGGATTACGCTAGGATACCATCTGGGTAAGTGGTTACATATTTCCTTAAGCACTCCATATTTTCATTTCTCGGCTCACAATTACCAATTCTTATAGGCATTTTCTTGTTATTGGGGGCTAGAGAGAATTGACATAACTCTTTCTTGTTCATTTCATTATTTTTCTCCCTTTGATGCTCATGTTAGGGATCGTTACCTCTTTTTGAATCCATCAACCCTTCCACTTATTATCTTTTTGCATATTTTGTTATTCTCTTTTCATAGAGATCATTTCTTTTCTCTTCTTTTTTTTTTGCCTTGATACCTTTTTCAAATTCCTCATCTCTCCCCCAAACTTATGATTTAAGCAACTTATTTCACAAGAGTGTTAAGAAAAGTTTGGGTGCCAAGAGAGGATCATGACAAAATGGGTAAAGGTTTATAACATGGTTATCAAATGAGAAATGTTAGAGGCTCAAAGGGGGTTAACTAGGGATAATGACATTGGTTGACAATATAAAGCTCAAATGAGCAAAGGAAAGCCTACAATCATCTCTCAAACTAAGCAAAACTTAGGATTTCGCCTTGAAGCACATTCGAGGAAAGTTCTAGACCACTTGCACGGATACTTGGACTAGCAAAAATCTCATCTCACCCCTCACACAACTAGATCGTAAAAGAGGATAGAGTCGAGAGCCTACAACAACCACACTCAAGTTTAAAGATCACTATGGTCCAATAAACCACTCGATAATTGCCAAAGTCAACTCAAGAGTCTCAAAGTCACTAACTAGAGCTATTTTCTTTCAAAAACCTTGTCTAGTCCAGAATCTTTTTGAGCGTCTCATCATGTCAGAGGGGGCCTGTTTAGTGGACTGCGCTGCAACAGTACTAGGTAATTCAGATAGCTTTATAGTAGTTGTCTGCATCCATTTCTTGATACTCGCCAATGTCTGGGAGACTCGTGGAGCAGATAATAGAGTTGTAGGCATGGTCATTGGCCTCAGAGCTGGAGAAGGGGCTGCCTTAGGGGCTATGGTAGGAGTTGAGGATGATGGCGGAGGCAAAGCAGTGGCACTGGAAGAGGGCTCAGCAGAGGTGGATGGAAGGTCCGTTGTTTCAATAACTACCACTGCTAGTTTATCAGATTGGCATGCGGTCTCATCCATCAGTAAATACCAGTCAAATGTCTTCTTCGGCTTCACTTTGGTGTCAAAATATCTCGGCTCTAACTTTGCATCAGTGAGGTACTCTGTGAGAGTGTTGGGATAAGGGTAGGTTGATCTAGCCTACTGTTATATCAAAGAAATATTGGCCGACATCACAACACCCACATTAATTAGGTACCCGACCATAATGGAATCCACAAGAACAACCCAAGGAATAGGTAGATGAGTCTCATTCTGGCTTGGATCTAGTTTGTTGCAAACAAAGGTCTGCCACCCCTTCGCCTCGAAGCTCAATGTGTTCTGCTGAATAGGAACCCCAATGTTAATGCATAGTGGTGGTAGCCCTGGTGGTGTTAAGTTCTCAGCCAGCCAAAGTTGGACTTCTTCCTTCACTGCACATTTCTCCGGATACTCCTTTGGCTCCACATCCTCAAATCCCAAGTATGCATTTAGTGTATGCTGATAAAACCTCACCTTGAGTTTGCATACTTTGGTGACCTTCGTCCCCTTCTTTATGTGAGCAACATAAACATAGAACTTTTGGAGGAGTTATTCCTTCGCAGCCTCAACTCTTTCACTGAACCATATCCAACCCTTTCTTGCTCTGAACTACCTCAAGATCATCAGGTTGTATGTCTCCAACTCTTTCAATAGGAACTGTCTCTTAAGAGTCAAAGACCTCACTGGCCACCACATACGAAAATCAGTGAAAGCGGCCTAGATGACAAACCTATCCTCCCATACCTCCTTCTTCTTTGATCTCTCCACACTCATGGTTGTACAATCTCCCCCTCTACCATCGTCAAGGATCTCTTGTATAGTCTATGCCTCTGTGTCTGGTGTAGCTGATGGCTTAGAGGCCTGGCTAGCACTCTCCGACATCTCGGAGATGCTGTGAGATCAAGAGGGCTCATCCCTAAGCTAGTATCTCCCTTGTGGTCTCGCCTATGTGGTTGTCTTCTCCTCCCGAATAGAGACTGAGTTTCATTCTAACACTTCCCTAGACGGTATATAGGAACTAGACTCGGAGAGGTCTATACCTCTCTCTATTCCTGATGTGGCTTTCATTTTTATGGTCTTAGGCTGGCCAAGGGGAAAGGTACCTCTACCACGGCCCCTAGAAGATTCATCCCTTCCCTTTGTAGTGTCTCCTCGGCCTCTCGATCGAACTATTGTCTATATCAAAGAATATAAGATTGTTAGTTGCAATTCATTATTCAACACATTTAGGACTTATATAGACAAAAGAAAAAAAATTGGACACAGTGGGGGTCGTGAGTATAACATAGGTCTGCAGGCAATTGGTTCTGCAGTCCGTACATTTTTTATGTGCAACCGCAGAAAGGAACTGCGGTGCACAGAATTTGGTTGTGTGGCCGCAGAAAGGAAGTACGGTCCACACAATTTGCAAGTACCACCGCACTTTAGACTCTCAAAATGTAGAGTCTCTGATGACAATGTGATGGTAGATCTGCGGTCGTAAGAGAAATATGCGGTCCGCACATTTTTAATTGCGGCCGCAGATCCCTGCTTCACTGAGTTGCCAAAAACTCCTAATCTGTGGACCGCGCAAATTCAAGTGTGGCTGCAGATTTCAAAAGTTACAAACAAACATATTTTTTTTCTACTTAGATGTTTTCAATTTCTTGCACAAATAGACATGGCAACATGGTAAAAATATGAAATTTCACTAACCCAAGCCCATTAGAGCATGTATTATGATTACCCAGTTCAAATCTACCCCACATGGACACATAATTGAACTATAATAATAGATAGCCTAAAAAGAACTAAGAATCTAAAAAGTAAACCAACACAAAATTTAACATAAAATTGAAGCATACCAGATAGAGTGAGTGCAATGGGTGAATAATCACAAGTGGTTGTGTGTGAGGAAAGTTAAAATCTCTCAAGAAAATCAACAGAGCAACACTGTTTGTTCAAAGAAGTAAAAGTGTAAAATGATCTCTATTCCTCTACTTATACCAAGTGTTTGCACAAGGAAAAAGAGTCGAGTGCGTCCGCACATTTTCATGTCTGGTCCGCACTCTATCACCTGGGTTGAACGTCTTAGATCTCAATGTGTGGTCCGTACATTTTCAGGTACAGCTGCACATTTCACGTGCGGTCGCAGATCAGCCTCTGCACAAACAAGCTCAAACTTCAGAGAGTTAGCATTTTGACACTTTTTCAATATTTCAAATGTGTGGTCCGCATGAGAAATGTGCAGTCACGATGCTCTTCTACCGTGGAACATAAAATGTGCGGCCCGCACAAATAAAGTGCAGTCCGCAGAATTTTGATCACTTAGCCATATTTTGTCCACCTTTCTTTTAAGTCACACTCATCCCTGTAGCACACTTCAAATCAAGTTAGAACATAAATAAAACCTAACTACAAAAGAAAAAGAAAAATAACATGGGTTGCCTCCCAAGAAACGTCTAATTTAACGTCACAACACGATGCAAAATACCCTCAAGTAAAGTGAATGACTGCCACCACGTGGCTATCTCCAGTCTTGCCCAAGTAGTGCTTTACCCGGTGACCATTGACTCGAAATACTTTATTGTTTTTGTTCTTCAAGTCTAATGCACCAAAAGGTGTCACAACAACAATTTCAAATGGACCACTTTACTAAAATTTTACCTTCCCAGGAAGCATTCTCAACCTTGAGTTAAACAACAATACAAGATCGCCCATCTTGAACTCTTTGTTCCAAATGTATTTTCATGAAGATATCTCATCTTTTCTTTGTACAAGGAAAAACTCACATAAGCATGGTACCGGAACTCATCAAATTCATCCAAATGTGCAACCCTCACGTTAGCAGATACATCTCAATCAAGATTCAACTTCTTTAGAACTCGCATTGCCTTGTGCTCTAGTTCCACCAGAAGATGATAAACTTTTTTGAACACCAACCGGTATGGAGACATTCTGATAGGTGTTTTGTAAGTCGTCCGATAAGCCCATAATGTATCATCAAGCTTCTTGGATCAATCCGTCCGATTAGCACTCACTATTTTAGACAAGATACTTTTTATCTCTCGGTTGCAGACTTCCACTTTCCCACTAGCTTGTAGGTGATATGTAAGTCGTGACTTTGTGAGTAACACCATACTTGCTAAGTAAAGTGTCAAAAGCCTTGTTGCAAAAGTGTGACCCCCCATCGCTTATAATTGCACGTGGATTACCAAACCTTGTGAAAATATTCTTCTTCATGAAAGCCACTACACTTCTCGCCTCATTGTTGGGTAAAGCAATGGCTTCAACCCATTTGGACACATAATCCACCGCGACCAAGATGTAGGTATTTCCACAAGAACTCACGAAAGGGCCCATGAAGTCAATGTCCCACATATCGAAAATATCAATCTCCAAAATGATTGTGAGAGGTATTTCATTTCTCTTTGAGATTCTACCGGCCCGTTGACATTCATCACATCTTTTCAATAACTCACTAGCATCCTTGTAAAGAGTGGGCCAATAGAAACCACAAGTAAGCATTTGGCTGTCAATCTTGCTCCACCATGATGAACACCATATGGCGAAGAATGACAAGCCCCAAGAATATCACCTTGCTCTTCTTTTGATACACGCCTCCTAATCACCCCATCCATAAAAATATTGTAAAAGGTATGGTTTATCCGAATAATAATATCGACAATCCCTTTTGAGATTTTTCTTTTGGCTTGAAGAGAACTCATCCGGAATGATTCCACACACAAGTAAATTTGCTAAGTCCATGAACCATGGCACCTCTTTCATTGAAATTGCCAAAAGTTGCTTATCAGGAAAAGAGTCATTGATTTCAAGGCCATCATGCGGCCTTCCCTCCTCCTCCAAACAAGACAAGTGGTCCGCCACTTGGTTTTCACTACCTTTCTTACCTTGGATGTCAATCTCAAATTCTTGTAACAAGAGCACCCATTTCATCAATTGAGCTTTGGAGTCCTTTTTAGTCATAGGATAACGAAACGCCGCATGATCCGTGTGGACAATAACCTTTGCACCCATCAAGTATGGGTGGAACTTCTCAATTTTAAACATAATAGCAAGGATCTATTACTCTGTAACGGTATAGTTGTATTGGGCAATATTCATGGTCTTACTAGCACAGTAGACCAGATGGAAAATCTTGTTGATACATTTCCCCAAAACAGCCCTAATCGCTACGTCACTTGCATCACATATGAGTTTAAAGGCACACTCCAATTTGGAGCAGTGATGATGGGAGTAGTTGTCAACTTGAGATTCAACAATTAAAAAGCTCTCATGCAATTATCATTGAAATTAAACATGGCATCCTTCTCAAGAAGCTTGCACAACGGGTTCACCACCTTAGAGAAATCTTTGATAAAGCCCCGCTAAAAACCTGCATGGCCTAAGAAACTCCGCACGCTCTTCACCGAAGTTGGGGTGGAAGGTTAGAAATCGCCTCAATCTTTACTTTGTCAACTTCAATACCATTCCTTGAGATTTTATGGCAAGGACAATACCTTCCTCAACCATAAAAATGGCATTTCTCCCAATTGAGTACCAAATTAGTTTCTTCACGTCTAGCCAACACTTTGTCCAAATTTGCAAGACAATCATCAAAAGAATCCCCAACCACCGAGAAGTCATCCATGAAAACTTCAAGGTAGTCCTCTACCATGTCCGTGAAAATAGCCAACATACACCTTTAAAAAGTTGTCGGTGTATTATACAAACCAAATGGAATCCGCTTGAAAGCAAAAGTACCATAGGGACATGTAAAGGTTGTTTTCTCTTGGTCTTACGGAGCAATGAGAATTTTTTGGTATCCCGAGTACCCATCAAGGAAACAATAGAAAGCACGGCCGACCAATCTATCGAGCATTTGATCTAAGAAAAGAAGTGGAAAGTGATCCTTTCTTGTGACTTTGTTGAGCTTGCGTTAATCCATACATACCCTCAAACCGGTCACTGTTCTTGTAGGAATTAATTCATTATTATCATTGGTGACCACCGTCATGCCCCCTTCTTTGGGATAAATTGAACCGGAGAAGTCCATGAACTATCGAAGATGGGGTAGACAACCCCGGCATCCAACCACTTGATAATCTCCTTCTTCACAACTTCTTTCATAGCCTCATTTAGTCGTCTTTGATGTTTAATAGATGGTTTAGCACCATCCTCCAACTTTATCTTATACATGCAAAAGGCAGGGCTTGTACCCCGAATATCTGCCAAGGTCCACCCAATAGCCTTCTTCCTCTTTTGTAGCATTGCCAATGTGGAATCTACCTGCATGTTAGTCAAATAAGAGGAAGAATAACTGATAAAGTAGAACAATGGCCAAGAAATTCATACCAAAGATATAGAGGCAATGGCTTCAACTCCAAGGTAGTTGGCTCTTCAATAGAAGGCTTTATAGAAGGAGTCTTCCTATTTTCAAGATCCAAGGACAATTTTTAGGGTGCATAGTTGTACAACCTCATTCCTTGCAAAAAGTTCACACATTCCATGAAGACATCCATCTCGTCATCATCATAATTAAGCAAGACGACCTCCAACATATCACCAACATTGATTGTAGCACTTGTATCATCAACAATGACATCGGTCACCAAATCCACAAAAGAACACACCTCATTGCTATTTGGTTGTCGCATGGACATACACACATGGAATACCACTTTTTCATCACCAACCCGGAAAGTGAGTTCTCCGGCCTTAACATCGCAAATAGCCTTATCCATAGCAAGGAAAGGTCTCACAAGAATAATTGGCACCTCTAATCAACCTCACAATCTAGAATGACAAAATCCGCTGGAGGAATGAATTTATCAACCCGAACCAAAACATCTTTAATCATACCCAATGGCCTCTTCATGGTATAATAGGCCATTTGCAATCTCATAGCGGTAGGCCTTGGTTGCCCAATCCATAAAGTCTTGAAAACCGAAAAGGGCATCAAATTTATACTTGCCCCAAGATCACAAAGAGCTTTAGCAAACTCGACACTTCCCATTGTACAAGGAATCGTGAAAGTACCGGGATCCTCCAACATAGGAGCCATTGAATGAACAATTGTACTCATTTGATGAATGACTTTGATGGTCTCAAAATTCATTGACCGCTTCTTTATCACAATATCTTTCATAAACTTTGCATAACCGGGCATTTGTTCCAAAGCTTCGACCAATGGCACATTGATTGAAAGACTCTTCATCATTTGAACTAACTTCTTGAATTGATTCTCACCATTTTGCTTGGAAAGTCTTTGGGGGTATAGAAATGGAGTCTTAGGCAATTATGCATAGACTTTTACACTACCGGCTACGGTATGTCAATAATGTGTTCCCTAGACGGGTTCACCTCCTCTTGAGTCTCTTCCACACTATCATCAATATCAATCTGAACTTTCTCATTAGGTTGAACAACATTATTCGGGATCTCTTCTTCTTGCATCACTTGATCATCATCAACAAGTCGCATTCCACTTGAGGTGGGTGCATTCCTGCCTCTTTCACTTCTTATGATAACCGCCACGGCATGCCCCGTATTGTTACTGCCTTTTGGGTTTACCATCGTATCACTTGGTAGTGCCCCTTTAGGACGAGAATTTAAAGATTGAGAGATTTGCCCCGTTTGAACTTCTAGATTGCGGATTGATGTGTTGTGTGAGGCAAGTTGGGCATCAGAATCAGCATTATTTTCCATCATTTGCTTGGACATACTTTTAATACGTCCCATCTCGTTGTTTGAAGAACTTGAACCATGGGAAGGATAAGGAGGTGGATTTCTCGATTGTTGATATATTGGGGGCATTTGAAAACCCGATTCCCAATTTTCTTGAATGTTACTCTATCCACCTTGATTGTTGCCTCCCCAATTTCCTTGGTTGTTTCCACTCCATTTTCCTTGATTGTTTTTGGTATGAGAATTCCCTTGTTTGTTAGAATTCCAACTGCCATGATTGTTTTGTGGTCGCCATTGTTGTTGGTTTGGGCCTTGGAAGTTGTTTCTTTGACCTTGAAAATTGTTCATTATAAGAATCATCTTACTCAAAACCACCATCATCTTGTACATAGTTCTCCACTCGAGTTTGCACCTTTGTTCCTCCTCTCATTCACCAACACATTCACTCTCTCCATAGCATTAACTTGATTAAGAGCTTGCACTTGATTTAGTTGGGCATTTGCTAGTTGAATCATGGTAGTGGTCAATTCGATAATGGCTTGCCCATGGTCTTGCAATTCTTTGTGAAGGTGGATCATATTCGGATCACCTTGCGGAACATTGGCCCGGGATTGCCAAGCCGACAACATTTCCGCCATCTCATCCAAGATTTCACACGCCTCCCCATAAGGCGTAGTCATAAAGTTCCCACAGGCTAGTTGATTCACTACACATTGGTTGGTTGTGTTAATACCACGATAAAAGGTTTGTTGAATCCTGTATTTTGTCATATCATTGTTGGGACATTCCTTAACCATTGTTCTATAGCGCTCCCATATTTCGTGTAGTGGTTCATTCAGGTCTTGCTTGAATGCCAAGATCTCATCTCGAAATGTAGCCATATGCCCAGGAGAGAAAAACTTAGCAATGAATTTTTACGCCAACTCATCCTAAGTGTGAATTGAATGGTTCGGCAATCTTTCCAAACAATCTAAAGCTTTCCCCCGTAAAAAGAAGGGAAAAACCTTAGCCTCAATGCATCCTCGGAAGCATTAGTTTGCTTGCTCGCCCAACATGTATCAACAAAGCCCGTCAAATGTTTATAAGAATTTTGAGTTGGAGCACCGGTAAAGAAGCCCCGTTTCTCAAGCAAAGTGAGCATCACATTGGTGATTTGGAAGTTGTCTACCCTAATATGAGGAGGGACTATTGCACAAGCATAACCTTCGTTGGGCAATATCCGGTGTGGAGCCGTTCGTTATGGAGGTGGGGGTGGAACGGGCACGTTTTCATGTGGTACCCGGCTCCAATTGGCTTAAGGCTCAAAAGGTACCTCCTCTACTTATTCCTCATCGTCGTCCAATTCCCTTAAAGGAAAATTTCCAAGATCATTGTTCGCCATGTTTTTACCTATAATTTCTTAAAAAGGTTAGTAACGTGGAAGGGAAAGAAGATATTCCAAAAACACACTCAAATATATAGCTAACTCCATTTTAAATCTCTGATAATGATGCCAAAAATTAATCCACGTCCAATCCTACTCAATAGTGAGTGGAAACAGTTGTTGAAAGAATAGTACCTAACAAGAGCTGGGGTCGATTTCCACAGGGAGTTTAATATGGATGTCAGGATGTACACTTGATGAGAGTAATTAAAATAACTAAATTTCACTTCCAAATAAGGGATTTTATTTTCTACTTCTAAATTAACACTAACAATTCTAAACTAATGAGAAGAAATTAGAAGGCGAGTGATTATTTTTGTTATTTTTACCAAATGGTTAAAAAGTCTATAGATGTGACCTTCACCTAGGTGTTCGTCTAATGGGTTAAGTATGTAAACACTTATTTTATAGATCGGGGTGTATTATAGTTCTCAACTCTATGTTATCCACTCAACATCTCTCGGTCATAGAGTAATTTTGCCCAATTTGGTTTTCTCAAGTCCAAATGAGTATCATGCTAAATAGTTGATATGAGCTCAAGTCGGGTTTTTCCTATCTCTAGTTCAAACTTTTTAATTAGGCTAATCAAATCCTCAAGTAACCCAATTTCTTGTTAGCCAACTTTTTCTAGTCTAGGTCCCTCTTTCTTAATTAAAGACCAAGTCAAAAAGGCATGAATCAATATTTGCAACTATTAATTCTAAAATTAAAGTATAACCAAGGCCAAATAATAAACACCAATCATAAACAAGCATTAAATTAAATACCCATAAGATTTATACACTAGGGTTGGGTCATAGCCCTTGTAAATGTCTAGCTACTCATAGAAGAAAATGAAGAAAGAGAAGAACAAATACTAATTAAACTCATAATATAAGACTAAAATGATAAACTATGATGTTTTTATCCCAAAATGATCACAAATTTCCTAAAATGGAAAACTACAATGGCTACACCTGCTTGAACTTCAAAACCTGATCTAAAAATGTGATTCCCATCTATTTGTAGTGGTCCAAAATTTGCTGAAAAAAATGCCCCTCGAGAAGTTCCGCGACCACACAATTCCATGTGCGGTCCGCATATTGCTTGGTCTTACAAGGAACTAGATTTTGTAGTCGCGCTGTTTGGTCTGCGGCTGCAAAATTCTTGTGCGGTCCGCACTTTAGGCAAGGCTTCAGTCTTGGTCATTTTCACAATCTCTAAACTTTTTGAATTCTTGTCAGTGCAGACCATGTTTTGCGCAACACAATTCATGTGCGGTCTGCACTTCTGCTTGAAGTACCGCTGGGCTTCTTCACCAGTTCTGCGACCGCGAGGGAATTCTACAGTCCGCACTTGCTTCTGCGACTGCAGAAATACCTTTGCGAACCGCACTTCTTGTGTATTGTGCCCTTTTCTGCCTTGTGAGTCAAAACACTCCTTTTGAGTCAGATTTCTTCATAAGAGCCCAAATTTCCAACGTTCCTACAATTTACACACTTTCATTAGTTTTGGGAACATAAATCAATACTTTCAGACTAAAACTAAAGTAAAAAGATACTAATAAGTGATCAAAATCTACAATTATCAGGCGACGACTGAGTTATGGCTCATCATTGAGGGATTCTAAGGATCTTTCAGGCACAGATAAGGAGACATCATATCGGGTTGAGATGTCACAACCTACATCTACTACAGTGCACCTCGGAGTTCCCATAGAGCATTGTGTGGTTACTCAGGCGCAGGTTTGTTTGTATTACTATCAATTCAATTTGTTTTTACCTTATAGATTAGTCAGTAATATCTAAAGTGTTTATATTTTTTTAAAGATTTCGTCATCACCCGTCACGGAGGCCACATTGTGCTATACTCGCTTGCCGGAGACGAATGATCTTATTCAGGAGCTCGCTGAGACCATGGTATGACTAAAAAAAAATTTGCTAACACGTTCGTTAGTATTCTATAT
Organism: Nicotiana tabacum; assembly: GCF_000715075.1. Lineage (NCBI taxonomy): Eukaryota > Viridiplantae > Streptophyta > Magnoliopsida > Solanales > Solanaceae > Nicotiana > Nicotiana tabacum. The sequence goes on from NC_134087.1 coordinate 121,790,998, forward strand.
TTCATATACTAAATATATTAATATTTTGTAGGTTACTGATGGCCCAACGGCCGCTTCTACTGAGCCTGCTAGCCTTACTGACGATCATTCTGTAGTGCATCATCCGATGAAGAGGCAACATAATGAGGATGATCCTGATAGCGTAATTGGGCGGGATGATATGCGCCTCTGTCCAGCCAATCTTTAAAGCATACAGGTTGTGGGACTCATTTATATGTATTTTGAGTTGTATATATGACATTAAATATCTAATAGTAAAATTATTGATGTTTTGCATAATTTGCGTATGTGTTTTCATTTTTCGGGTTATTTATTAGTTTAAAACTAGAACACAAAATAATAAGACAGATTAACATAAATTTAAATTCGTTAAAAATTACAGATAATACATGACACGTACAACATAAAAATAAAAAACTACACTTAACACATCCATGTGTTTGTTTAGTCACTATTCGAGGACGAATGTAAGGAGGGAAGATTGTAAGACTCCTCAAATTATAAAAGTTTCGAGACACGCTAACTATAGAACTAAATTATTACTATTTTTATTATTTTTATCTTGCCTATAGTGAAATATATATATATATATATATATATATATATATATATATATATATATATATATATATATATATATATATATATAATTGGATCTGCAATTAGGAAAATATTAATAGTTTTAATATTATTAATTGAGTTGTAAACATGATTCAATTTGGGTTATTATAGACCGATTGACAAAGTCCGCGCATTTCCTACCAGTAAAGACGACAGATTTCGCAGAGCAGTATGTGTCGTTGTACATCAAAGAAATAGTCTGATTGCATGGTACTCCAGTTTCAATCATATCTGACAGAGGCCCTCAGTTCACAACGCATTTTTGGCAGGCATTTCATAAGAGATTAGGTACCAAGGTCAATTTAAGCACCGTTTTTCATCCACAGACCGATGGCCAAGCAGAAAGGACCATTCAGACTCTCGAAGATATGTTGCGTGCGTGTGTTATAGATTTTGGAGGTAATTGGGATAATCACTTGCCACTTATAGAATTTGCTTACAATAACAACTATCAGGCCAGCATTGGCATGGCTCCTTATGAAGCGTTGTATGGGCGGAGATATAGGTCTCCAGTGGGCTGGTTTGAACCAGTAGAGGTGCCGTTGATTGGTCCAAAGTTTGTTTGTGAGGCCTTGGAGAAAGTTTAGATAATTAGAGAAAGACTTAAAGCGGCTTAGAGTCGTCAAAAGTCTTATTCTGACAAGAGGCATCATGAGTTAGAGTTCATGGTTGGTGATAAGGTGTTTTTGAAAGTTTCACCAATGAAAGGAGTTATGAGGTTTGGTAAGAAAGGGAAACTTAGCCCTAGATTTATCGGACCTTATGAAATTCTAGAAAAGAAAGGAAACGTGGCTTATAAGCTAGTGCTACCCGTTGAGTTGTCCTCTGTTCATCCTGTCTTTCATGTGTCTATGCTTAGAAAGTACATTCATGATTAGTCGCATATAATACCTGTCGATACCATAGAAATTAAAGAAGTTTTGACTTATGAAGAGGTACCTATAGAAATCCTCGATAGACAAGTAAGAAAGTTGAGAACAAAAGATATAGCATCGGTAAAAGTTTTGTGGAGTAATCATGATTCAAAAGAAGCTACGTGGGAGGTCGAGGAAGATATGAGGAAGAAGTATCCTTATTTATTTGAGTAACAAGGTAGGTGAACCTAAGTTTGGTTTTACATTTATATTTTAATTATTTAAATACAAGTTAGCAAGTATTTCTATCCTTTCAAGATTATAGTTAGTTGTTGTAGTAATTTAGTTTATGTCGTAGTATGTTTAATTCATTAAAGTGATTTACTTGTGCTAAAGTTGTTGTGCTTTAGATTCTTGTTAGTTATTGTGGTACCTCCTTGCCGGAGTGTGAGTAATTAATTTATGAGATGTATATGGTGCCTATGAATGGCCTGTTATGGTATATTTGGTTGTTGTTGGTATAGTTATGGTATTTGTGACAGGGATATTTTTTTGGATAGTCCAATTTACAAGGAAAACTCTGCCGAAATTTTTGAAAATTTAAGGAGTTAGCCAAAATGTTGAGTCCCTTGGAAAAGTGAGTAGTGCTAAGAAAACTTAAGAGGATCAAGGACCTAAGGGATGATTGTTAGCTTAAGAATAAGGCCCTAGCAACATTCGAGGATGAATGTTTTTAAAGAGGGAAGATTGTAACACTCCTCAAATTATAAAAGTTTCGAGACACGCTAACTATAGAACTAAATTATTACTATTTTTATTATTTTTATCTTGCCTATAGTGAAATATATATATATATATATATATATATATATATATATATATATATATATATATATAATTGGATCTGCAATTAGGAAAATATTAATAGTTTTAATATTATTAATTATTGAAAGTTGGTACCATTAAATATTTGTTAAGTCCAAAAAAAAAGATTGAATAAAAAAACAAAGTGACGTAAGAATTGGGCTTAAAGCCCATTGAGTGGATCTGCCTATTGTAGGGAAAATAAGAAGGCTTAAAGCCTTAAGCCTTAAGCCTTGGGAAAGAGGGGTTACAGGGAACTAGAGCAAAGGACTTCTGTGCACAAAACAAAAACAGAACATGTCCTAGCAGGTACTCATGCAGGCAAATAAAATTTTAGGGTTCTTACCAATCACTAATTCTTAAACTCAGGTACATAGAATTTCCTATTCTCAATTATCTTAAAGTAGTAGTAGGTAAGAATAGAATAGTTAATTTCCTTCTTCCTCTATATCAACAACAAATTTCACGTTTAGGTGTGAAACTTTAAAACTGATTAAAATGCATTGGTTGTTGTAGAATCGATTGTTTGACTGGTGTCAGTTGGACTGGGGTCTACGTATTGGCTCGAGAAGTTTTGAGGTGAGTTGATATAACTCTCTACTAAAGTGGTTTAACTCACAAAAGTACGCACACAAGGTGCTTGATGAATTGCATAAAAGAGTTAATATATACTTAATGGAAGTAGTAAGTACATATTAGCTTAGAATTATTTTCTAGCTAAAGTTTAGATGATTATTTGGATATATGTGCATAAATTTTAGATTTTTATGTTATTCTTATATGCCATTTTCATGTTGAAAATTCATGATGGATCAAGAACCTTTATAAATACTTTTGAATGTTTCTTTCATTCTTTTGTCATGCCTTACATTTAAGGATACCAGTAGGAGTATGTATAAAAGATTTAGACTTGAAAAGTCACAAGAAGAAGTTTTAGAAAGAAAAGATTTTTGGGGAGTATCCTTTATTCTGAGAAGGGGTCATCGTCCAGGCCTAGGGTCCTGACTAAGGTGTTGACTTCCTGAAACTACTTGTGCCAAAGTAGGGAGCACACGAACCGAGGGTCTCGTGCTGAGAACTTACTTATCCATGCTAAGGTATGAGACATGAGCGCTGAGAATCATGAAGCGAGTGCCACCTCGTGGATTGGGCCTATTCGATCAGGTTGGGATCGAACCCGTGCTGATCACACGGTGACTGAGACAGAATTAAGTCAGGATAGTTGGAACTCCCAAAGTATAAAGTGAAGTATTTTTTTTATAAGAAGGAAAAAGAAAAGAATTTCTTTAAGAATATTCATAAACTGCTATTATGCAATTATTTAGAATTATTCTTATAAGCTTTATGTTTTACATGCATTTAGAACATTTGCTCATAATGTATATGTTATTAAAGTTTCGCCCCCGTTGTTGAGACTCACTGAGTACAATGGATAGTACTGACGTTCTCTTTTGGGAACCTACGTTGGTCTGCGGTACAACGTAGGAACCGGATTTGCAGGCGAGCAGGCTACGAGTTAGGACTTCCTTCTCTTCCAGTACTATTGGTGAGCTCCGCTTCTGTTCGTGGAGTATTCCTTAGAGTCATCTTTATTTAGTTATTTCTTTGTTACTTAGAGAACTGGCCAGGAAATCTCATGTCCTGAGCAGTGCGTCAGTTTATCAGTAGAGGCTTCATAGACATAGTCGTTGGGTTAAGATTCAGATATTTTTGATAATAACTTAGCAGCATTTTATTGGTTACTATGAATAAAGCTTTGAAGTTGGCTTATTTTAGATATTTAAATATTTAAAAGTGTTTGGTTACAGTAGTGCCTTGTGGCATATAAAGTTTGAGGTTATAATAGATTTGATAAGCAGAGATGGTCTGCTCGGTCATGTTTAGTGATCGAGTGCCGGTCCCGGCTTGTTCAGAAAATGGGTCGTGACATTTTTGTTCCAATCGATTATTTTTTTCTTCTGCTTCTTTTAGTTTCTCCTTCATTGTCGCAAGTTATTCTTGGAGTTTCAAGATCTGGAGTTCATACTTACCGGTCAGATTCCAAAACTAAAAGATTGAAGTTTCAAGATCTGGAGTGCCTTGTAGTCCTAGTTAATGAGTTCATCATACTGTTCTTCAAAACTACATTGATTTTCGTCCTACAATTGGGGATGTCAACAAAAGACTATTAATTAACATATTATAAATAATCTATTAACCAACATAACTTTCAATAATAATAACTTACAACTTGTTTACACATCTAATGTCTGCGTCCTAGATCGTAATTTGGCCAACATGGATTTAAAATCGCACGTTTACCACAGTAAAACCTTGGTACTTCATTGCGTCCAGACATGTCGTAATGCTCGAACTTGAAAAATTTATGGAAAGTTGTTTTCTTTGTTTGGTTACGCCGCAAATAATAATGCAAAATGCGCTGGGGTTTTATTGGCAGCTAATAGTGATTTTACGTTACATAACGCATATTGGTGATGCTCTACATTTCGCGTGCTAATAATTCTTTACGGTACAAGTCGGTGTAACTTTTTCAAGTTAATAACTTTTTCAGGTCAACATGACAATACACTTAGTGGTCATTTGGTAGGATGCATTAGATAAGCTAATGCATGCATTAGCTTTGTGTATTAATAATACATTGTTTGGTAGACATTTTGAACCTATGCATTAGTTATGCAAGCACTAGTTATACATCTTATTTGGTATTATCCTATGCATAACTAATGCATAGAAAACAATGGTATTAGCAATGCAATGGGTTTTAATGCATGCATTAGCTTAGTTAAAGACAAAATTGTCCTTCAAAATTTATGCTTGATTAAAATATGCTAGTTAATATATTAATTCAAGTTCAAAATAATCCAAATAGTGAGAAATAAAATTATATCCCTAGTAAATAAATATATACTTAGCATATTTCTTTTTTTATAAATAAATATTTAATTTTATTTTACAATATAGGTAGACAAATAAAATAATTGTTTTAAAACTTTTTCATATAAAAACATTTCTCAACATATGTTTCTTTTAAAAAGTTAGGGTGTGGACTAGTTTTGAAGGCATTTTTGTAAACAAACAATTCTTTTAGAAACTGTGCAATGCTTTAATACATCAAACCAAACAATGGATAAGAAATATGTCAGCATAACTAATGCAAGCATAACTAATGCAAGCATAACTAATACCAGCATTACTAATACACCCTATTCAACATTATTCTTATGCACCCTACCAAACGACCCCTTAATGTATATTGGTGATGCGCTACGTTTCACGTGCTAATGATTCTTTACGGTACAAGTCAGTGCAGCCTTTTCAGATCGACATGACAATACACATAACACATATTGGTGATGCGCTACGTTTAACATAGAAGTTCGTGCAGTTTAGTTCTTTTTAAGTTGAACTAACATTTCAGTAATCAAAAACTATTTCAAGAACCATTACAACATCTATTTTTGAAATACCACTAACATTTAATAAGTGATTTAAGAAGAGGCAAAAAGATGAAGGTAGTTCAACAGATCCACATGGAACACGTCATAACACAATTGATCCCTACCTTGAAAAAAATATGCTAGGTTGCTATGCTGATTTGATGGATGACAAGTGGTATGGTGTTCTACGTCCCTTGGAAAATAAGTCTATCAATATACACACTGATCTCAAAGTTGCAAGGCACATTATTGAGGTGGAAGCACATTCTACAAAACCCGAAGGTATGCGAATTTGGGGTGAAAAACTACAATGAATTCCCCTTTACTCAAAAAAATGTGATTATGAAGTACTATGCCATTGGCATGGGCTAGTTGTACCACAGGCACTATCTGCAACCTTCCAAACAAACACACACAAAGATGAACCAGAAGTGATTCGGCATTTGATGAAGGAGATTTTAGAGATAGAAAAGGCATTAGTCGTTCATCATGCACTGGATGATCTTAACTACCTGCAAGTAACGGCGGATCAGTATTGGGATTTATTAAAAACTGAAAAATTGCATAGAGACATTAATTATCATGTATTTCCAATAGTTGTCGAGTGAGAGAGACTACCTAAGTTTCTACCGCAGACGTTGGACGTAGGAGTCCCATATTGTTGTAGAAATCAAGCAAGTGGTCTTATTGATGATAGCGATGAAATACGAGAAATGTGTGTCAACTAGGGCCTAGATTATGATGTCCTCGGTCTGGACGAATGAATACAAGGTATTGACGAAGAAGATGAAGACAATGACAATAAAATAGAGTTAGACAATGACGATAATGGCAAATGAAAATCGTTATTTATTTGTTGAAGTTATTTTTAGTTGTTGTATTAAATCTTCAATGCTAAATGTCAATTAGATTTAAGCCTATTGGAAACTTAATTTTATTTCATAAATGTTACAAACAACACCATTACAAACATTTAGTACAACAAAAATACTGCAACAAAACACTAAGTTTATCCTTAAAAATTGGGCACATTGGATGAACTACCACCGGGAGCTGAATTACCACCACTTTCCAAACCAACTGAAGGACATCTACGGTGATCGTGTCCTGTTTGGAAACATATACCATGTTTACGCGCATAAACGGTATCACTAATATCCATTTGATTTCGTATCTGCGTTCCTTTTTGCACTTTCCGGTGACGCACATTATCCTTGTTACATACTATTTTAAGTGGTTCTGGCGGCCAATAATGCTCAGCACCCACTGGTTACAAGTGGCCACTATAGGTGTTTATGTATGCAGCAACGCTATATTTTTTATCAACATACCTCGTCACCGCAAAACATGTATGTTGAAAGTACTTCATGGCAAGTGATAGATCTACCATTTCCCACACGAACATAATATTCTGGATTCATTGATGATGTGGGTATTATTCTCGCGGTTTTGATGCAGACTAGTGCAAACTTCAAAAATATTCCGCTCGTTGCAATACTACAAAAATGTATGCCACTGTGCTCGTTTCCTATATTTCTCAAATCGTTTCATCGGTTGTGGCATAAATTGAACACCCTTTTCCAACAAGGACAATGCACTTCGGGATCTTTCAACAAACCTCTCCGCCATTTACTTGAATGACATCCGCATCATGACAGTGATAGACAATCCACGGGCAGACTTCAACAACCCGTTGAAATACTCTAACACGTTTGTAGTCAAAATTCCCCATCTTCTACCACCATCCTTATGCAAAGTCCACTTATCAACCAACGATAATCTTCTAGGTCTTCCTGCATAATCAATTCCATTCGCCTCCTGAATTTACACTCTTGATGATCTGTTGCAGTCATCCATATTAAATCATGCAAGCTCTTATTCGGATGAGCCCACTGAAATTTGGTCTTGCCTAACATAGTAATGGTGGTATGCATATGATTCCTGCCAGGCATCCAAAGTTTGTACAGAACTTAAAATTCCACTATGTCGATCAAATATTAGACAAATACCTGAACGTTGTCTGACAACGTGCTCCTTCAAGTGGTTCAAAAACCATGTCCAAGTCTCTGACTTTCATTGGCACAAATAGCAAATGCAAGGGGAAAATGCTTCCATTAGCATCTACTACAACGGCGATCATCTTAATATCATATTTTTCATAGGCATGAGTGTCGTCTATGGAGATTACCGGCCGACAATGCAAAAAACCATCAATGGTTGGTTTAAATGTCCAGAACACATATCTAAATATGAATTCTGCTATTCTCAGTCTCCACTCAAGCTTCCATTCAACAACAGTCTGGGGTTAAAGTGTTGCAAAACAGCCATGTACCTGGGTAGAGCGGCAAATGACTTATTCCAATTACCATAAACAATCTCAAACACACATTTACGCCCGAGAAATACCTTTCTTTTGGTAATGGTACGACCATATACATGGTGGACAAATATTATACACTCTTTAATTTTGTACCTTATGGACGATTCAATGTGTAAAATCAAGACAAGAGAAATCAAGTCAACATTTAAGTTAAAATGATTCTCACTAACTGTACCCATATCACAAGTGTGGGCGCCAATGTATTTCCCCACAATCCACATATTTGTTTTTAACTTTCTCGCACGCAATATCCATCTACAACCTTGAAACCATCTACAACAAATAACTGTATATACTTCCGAATATGACTCATAAACTTCAATCTCACGATACTCTTTTATGTTGTACATTCGCGCCACCCTGCTAAGGTGAGCTTTATTAGCAAAAAGCATATCCTTTGATAGCACCGTTAGTCTAGATTCATCCCACATTGCTGTTCGAATGTCATCAAGATCCCTTGTGAGGGAATTCACATCCGACATACTGGGCAACTGATCAAAGTAGGCAATCACCCTTGAATGAAGGGACACATGGGACTTGTATACTCTAGGTCTAACAGGAGGTGAAGTATGCATATATGGAGCATGCTCATTGGTGGCATCATGGTCCCTCGGCAAATCAGGTTGCTCATTCTCAATCTCATTAGTAAATCGTGTTTCCTCATCATGGAAGGATGTATCATCTCCAGACTCATCAGCGTTGTTGTCAAAATTATTATCATCTTCCTGACTCTGTGCATCTGCCAAATCCTAATTATATATATTGTGTTCGGGCAACTGAGTAATGACAGGACCTTCTAGTTGCTCGTTTTCACTGCACAACCAATAAAATAATGAATTTCTCAAATTCATCCCAACATTGTATATTAACTTTTAACTTACAATTCATACTCTGTTGAAATCCCATAATGCACATTATCGAGTTGCTGATGACTCCAGGATGGACCACCATGATCCAAAATACCAAAATTGGACATATTCCAACTGTCCGTTGGTTCATAGCTTATAAATTCATATATGGACGGTACCCCCTTTGGAATATATGAGTGTTAGTACGAATATGATACATAAAAAAAATATACTAAGACAAAGGAAAATTGAAATTTACCACTCGGCGTGTGGATTATGTAAAGTTGGGGAGAAATTATGTCCTCGCTCCTCATTCGTCCATGGAGATAAGTTTAGATCTGGCCAAACTCTTTCAAACGGAACCTGTTCGTATAAAACTGCTACAAAAATACCACTCGATGATTGAGGGTTATCCTTATTTTGCGGAACCTCAATATTCCGAACGTCTTCAGACTTGACGTACATTTCCAGCATTTTTATCACAAGAAGTTCTCGGTGTTCATCCAGAGTCCTCAAAAAATCTTTTCGAGTTTTATCGTCTTCGATATTAAACTCAGCATAACAAGTAACCCCTTGCGGAGTAAGAGAATATGGATATCTTCTGGTTACTTTAATATTAACCAAATGTTTCTCATACTCATTCTTTTACATATCAACGATACCAGCCTATCCTACTTCAATGTAAGTGGCAATTTAACAATACACTATGGAGAACAACTATAGTGTACTGAGTTATTCTTCACCACAATCTCTCACCCTCCCCCCCCCCCCCCACACACACACCATATAATGCAAGCCTAATTTTTCGCTCTTCAGACATTATGGCAAAATGCAGGAAAAAGTTAAGTAAACAAATATTTCAGAATGAGTAAAGGAAAATAAAAAAAGGATGCAGAGGACCGAATTTTTCGGAATGGATTTTCTAAGAAAGAATAAATTTTAATTGATTCTATATAATTAAGCAAAAAAGCTGTGCGGGGTACAATAATTGTGAGTGTATAGCACATTAATTAAAGGCGTTATATATACAGTGCAGTAAAGCTATGCGCTATACCCACCAATTATTGTTGGTCAATCAATTAAGAAGTATAGCACATGGATTGCATACGTTATACCTTAACGGAGAAACGTGTCGTTAAGGTATAGCGCATGCAGTGCAGGCGCTATACATAAAATGGTCATCAATTATTTTTTCTACCATTTTTTGTGCTTTGAGTCCAAAAATAACACTTTAGTTCCACACTCCTACTACTTCTCCAGACATCATGGTTGGCTACCGTACAAAAACCAATCTCAACACTCTATTCTAGCAGTCTCGCACATTTGTAGAATCTTAAAAGATATTTAACACAACTGAGATATCAGCAGATGAAACTATGCATGCATATATTCAAAGCTATCCATATGTTGCTATGCAGGAACACCTTGGAAAAATATCATCTCAACTCAATCTTAGTACTCATATTCATAATCCCATTATTATATAAATTAAGACTTCCTCAGCAGCATCCAAACAACTGGCATAACATAAGCTACCAAGGGATCCAAAACTCGAATAAACATATCAAATCCTACCAACAAGTTCTTCATAGTCCTGAATGATGATAGGATTACCGTTTCTGAAAGTGTATCAAACAAATGCAGGAGTGAGAATTTTGTGCATATTATAGCATCTTGGGTTAAATTAGTAAGACGCCTGAACGAGAGAAAATGATAATTTCTTATTCTCAACCTCTATATTATAGCAATCAAAAGTCTACCTGATCCTACTTGCAAGAATCTTGCTGGAAAAAAAATGCTAGCTAGATTCTGGCTATATACATTTCATCTTCTTGGTTCTCATCAATGACTAAATGAGAGCTAACTTCAAAATGTGAGAGAAAACTTTCAAGCATTCTCCTGCATTCGAAACGAGAAAATGAAAGAAGTCACTCTTTTAAGCTAAGTCGTGCATTCTGCACTTTTACAGATAGCTTTAATTTCTGCTCCTCCATGTCTTTCAAAACTGCTAATAGATTGGCACGATAAACTTCAGATCGTTGATTTATGCAATCCAACTTGGCAGTCAATTCACGAATCTTTTGTTCCTTCTCTTCCTGCCAGAAAGAAAATAGGAGTAAATCCACTACAGTAGCAGACTAAAACTACCATCATTAATAGGGATAAATCTCTCTTTGCAGTAAGGTTTTATTAAATAATTGACATATGTCCGAGTACTTTGTCACTATCAGACTCACTAACTCTTTTCTAGGTTACAAGGAACTGTGATGTGTTTTAATCAATGTGACTACGAAATAATAAATTACTATAATAATAGTAAATTGAATTTAACCAATTTTTTCAACTGAAAACTCCAAGTCAGAAGGACAACGATGAACTCAAAGAAAGCAATACTCAAGAAGTACATGCAACTTTTATGCATAGCATGACGCTTGAATTTCTAATGACTATCATCTTTAATGTTTTGATGTTTTATTGACGGAGTATGTATCAATATCAATCTCGCCATCACTGGACTATCTTAATGACCAGAGCTATCAATAAATTCAAAGGAATGCTATATGGTTAAAAGATAAAATGTATAGATTGGTTAGCAAAAAGAACTTGACCTCATGACCCCTGCAATATATAAAACACTACTTCCTTTTCCCCAGTTTAACTCTCACACACTACTTTTTGAGAGATGGAAGTGCAGGCAAATGCATTTACAGGATACCAAAAGAATTCCCTTCCCATTCTTAGAGGGATTCTATTGGATCTATCACTGTTTCAGCATCAATTACAAAGCCCTGTTAACACCAAAAATGAAACAAAAGTAAACACTGCACCTTTGCATCCACTAATTTTGGTTGTCTTATAATGATATGCACTTTCCTTAAAAGAGAATACAAGTTCCTCAAAAAGGTACCATTACATTACATCCACTTTTGCATTAAAAAAGGGGTAAACTACTCAGAAGATATCCTCTCGCTTTAAGATCCACTCCTATTTAAGCATGATGAAACTTGAACTCTCACCTTTTTTATACCTGTGCCCGTCAACAATGATAATTAAACTGCGACTGTAAAAGTGCCAATTCTATTCATTTAATCTAACGATCAATCAACTATACCTCAATTCCAAATTGGGGAAGCAGATATGAATCCTCTCAGTTCTGCTCCATTAGGCCCACTTCATTCAAATATTGATACGTAATTCGCCGTAAACTATGGACTCCATAAAACGAGATATATCCTAAGCTCACACTAACAATTAACACTTAATCCAAACCAGTTGGTATCACCAATATAGATCGTATACTGTCATCGTGTTCTATTCTTAGCTATGTCGAGTGATTATAGGTCTTTGAGAAAACTTATCCTTGATTTTAGGCCTACCTTGTTCCTTTTTAGCACCTTCAATCACCGTACTGTATTATAATATCTACTATTGGTTCATTTGGAGGTCTATGTTGGAGTTTGGACATGTCCAGCCCATCTCAGCAGACCTTCTCTCGTCTTATCCTCTATGTAATACTTGCTATCTTTGTCCGACTTGATCATTCTAATTTGTCCAGTCTCATACGACCTCACATTTTTCATAGAATTAACATTTAGGTCCAATATACAGTCTCTCCCGCCCTGCTCTCATCTTTGAATATCTATTTTCATCTCTCACTCTTGGTTCATTTGGAGGTCTATGTTGGAGTTTGGACATTTCCAGCCCATCTCAGCAGACCTTCTCTCGTCTTATCCTCTATGTAATACTTGCTATCTTTGTCCGACTTGATCATTCTAATTTGTCCAGTCTCATACGACCTCACATTTTTCATAGAATTAACATTTAGGTCCAATATACAGTCTCTCCCGCCCTGCTCTCATCTTTGAATATCTATTTTCATCTCTCACTCTATTTTTTTCTCTGCCGGTTTGTTATTCTAAATGTTTGATTGACTTTGGAGCAGCTCTAACTTGGGAATAGGATAAAATTTACTTAACAGTGGACACACACCAGAATGCAGCAAATGGCTACACGGAGGGGGTTAAAATCCAATACCTGCTGGGATGATGTAGATGAATACGGAAAATTTTAAGAGAAAGAGTTAATTACAGTACTAGTGATGCCACTAAAACCCTATTCATAAGTATACTACCTACAATCGATTTTTTCAATGTACGCAATGGATGTCATTCTGAAACCATAAATCAGCAGCTTACATTACTGGAATTTTATACTGATAGTTTTGTGTTAGTCTTCTTTGAATAAAAAAAGGTCCTATCATATTTTGTATTGAATGAAATTCCAACACACCCCTCAAGGTTATTGCCTAAATGTGAATCATCGTTGAACCACGATGCAATCCCTCAGTAATAAAATTGTGTTCTCTACCAACATTTGAGGTAACATTTGTTGTAAATATATTAACTGCATCAAAACAGATACAGCCATCCATAACTACAGGGGGTGGTATAGGAAGATTTCCAAGGCATTACCCACATGATTCCTTTCAAATTAAAGAAAATCCTCCAAATTTGTACTGGTATCCTACCGTACAAAAAAAGATGATTGACTGTCTCTGCCTCTTCTCCACATAAGTAGCATTTGGAGCATAGGTAGAAGCCCCTCTTGATAAGATTGTCCTAAGTTAAGACTGCTTTTCTGGCTAGCAGCCACGTGAAACAAGCAACTTTGGATGGAATTTTGACTTTCTAAATTAGTTTCCAAGGCCAACTTCCAATCTGATTATTAGAGGTGTTATATTCCTTGTAGACACACTTAACTCAGAATTTAACTTGCCTATCCCTTTACCAAAACATATAATCTTCAGAGGTGTCCCTTTGAATTGATCCAAGGTGTTGTAGAGTTCTGTTCGCTTGACAACCTAGTCATTGAATAATCTTCTATAGCTAAGGTTCCATCCTTGGTTTGACCATACCTCTCCCACAGTTGCTCCTTGTTGCTGGTTCAGGTTGTAAATGTATGGGAAAATCTGTTTCAAAGGACGTTGGCCTAGCCACGTGTCATCCTAGAAAGAAGTTTTCATTCCATTGCTCACCTTTGAATCTGGATTTGTTTATGAACTTTGGCCACAAGTTCCTAATTGATCTCCACAGACTGACCCCATAAGAATTAGTTGTAGAGTTGGTTGTCCAATTACCTTCCATTCCATGGTTCACCCTAATGACCTTTTTCCATAGTGAGTGTTCAGTTGAAGCAAATCTCCACAGCCATTTCGTCATTAGGCTGTGATTCTAAATTCTTAAGTTCCTAAAGGCCCAGCCCCCCTTCGTTCTTGTTGGTAAAAATGGAGTCTCATTTGACCAGGTGAAATTTGTCTTTGTCACGGTTGCCTTGCCAAATAAAGTTCCTCCTCAATGCATCTATTCTTTTGAACACATTTGCAGGGATAGGAAATAGAGACATCATGGAAGTAGGGAAGGCATCCAATACAGTATTGATTAGAACTAGTCTACTACCCGGGGAAAGAAATTAGCTTTTTCAATTGATTGGTTTCTTTTCACACTTTTCCAATACACCATTCCAAAAATTTTTTGACTTGCTCTTTGCCCCCTAAGGCATTCCGAGATACATGGTAGGTAGTTCTCCAATTCTTACTCCAAGAATGTTAGCTAGGTTTTGGATATCAGAAATCTTGATATAAATAACTCTTGCTCCAATTAATATGCTACCGAGATATAGCTTCAAATAGGATAAATATCACCCTCAGAATTTTCAGTTGATCTCAATCATAGAACACTAGTGTGTCATCAATGTATTGAAAGTGTGTGATTTCTAGATTGTTGGCAACCCATGTAGAATTGAATCCCTTGATCCAGGTGGTACCTTGAGCAGTTGTCAACATGTCATTTAGACCTTCTAGGACAATGATAAACAGGAAGAGGGATAGGGGATCACCCTATCTCAGTCCTCTCTGAGATGAGAAAAAGCCAGATGGGTGGTCCACTGATAAGGACAGAAATATGCTTCAAATAGGATAAATATCACCCTCAGAATTTTCAGTTGTTCTCAATCATAGAACACTAGTGTGTCATCAATGTATTGAAGGTGTGTGATTTCTAGATTGTTGGCAGCCCATGTAGAATTGAATCCCTTGATCTAGGTGGTACCTTGAGCAGTTGTCAACATGTCATTTAGATCTTCTAGGACAATGATAAACAGGAAGGGGGATAGGGGATCACCCTATCTCAGTCATCTCTGAGATGAGAAAAAGCCAGATGGGTGGTCCACTGATAAAGACAGAAAATTTGACAGTGCTTATGCAGAACTTGATCCGGGTAATCCATCTGCCTCCAAAAACCATTTTCTCCAAAATTCCAAGCAAATAAGTCCAGTTCAGATGATCAAAAGCCTCCGGAATGTCCAGCTTACATAGAATTCCTGGAAGTTTGCTTTTGATCCTTGTGTCTACACACTCATTTGCTATAAATATGCCATCCATTGTCTGCCTCCCTTTGATAAAGGCCATATGTTGAGCATCCACCAATTTATGTACCACTTTCTTGAGTCTCTCACTTAGCAATTTAGAGATGATTGTGTAGATGCTATCTATTAGGCTGATAGGTCTGAAGTCTTTCAATTCCTTGGCACCCACCTTCTAGGAATCAAAGTCACATAGGTGGCATTGAAACTTTTTTCAAAAGCGCATCTGTCATAGAAATTTTGTAGAGCAGTAGTGACATCAACATTGACTACCTCCAACAATGAGCAAAGAAGGCCATGGTATAGCCATCAGGACCAGGAGCTTTATCCCAAGCACATTCTTGAGCACTGCTCCATATCTTGGGCTTCAAAGGGATTCTGTAGTATCTGGTTTTCTTCTGGAGTGATCATAGGACAAACTTTGAGGTTTCCATGGGCCTCCATTCTTCTGACTCAGGATAGAAGTTTTGATAGACTGAGATGATTTATGTCTTGATGTCTGCGGGATTTCTAATAGATTCACCTTCAACTTCTAACATCTCAATGTTGTTGTACCTCTTATGAGCATTGGCAATTCTATAGAAGAAATTGGTATTGTTATCTCCTTGTTTCAACCAAAGAGCTCTTGATCTCTGTCTCCATGCAAACTCCTCTTTTCTTGCGACCTTCTCAAATTCCACTTCTAATGTTGCTTTTTTGAGTATTTCACTTCATTTAGATTTATGAGGTCCCGAACCTCATCTAGCTCAATTAATTGAGTGAGGATGTTAAGTTTCTACATTTCTAGATTTTCCGAGATAGTTTTGCTCCACTCACTGAGCTTTCCGTTCAGAGCCTTCAGGTTGAAAGCCAGAGTATAATCAGGTCTTCCTTCACAGTTCAAAGAGTCCCACCATTCTTTTCTCTCTCTCTTTGAAACCCTCTGTCTACCGCCACCAATTTTCAAATTTTGAAATAGGACTTGATAGGCTCCCAATTGCCATACTGAAGTAACAAGGGTGTGTGATTATAAGTCACTCTATGCAAGGTTGATTATTTCATACTCCTGAAGCCCTCATCTCGATCGTCAAAAATAAGAAACATGTCTAGTCTAGCTACAACACATAACCTAAGTTGCTTGGATTCTTTACTTTTAGTGCCGCACTCGTGTCGACACGACGTTGGTATGAGTGTGGGTGTGGGATCCGTACCGGATTTGGTCAACCGATTTTGGGTACCTTGACCAAAGTCGACGGAATAATTCAGGACAAATACAAGATTTCTGAAATCAAAACAAAAGCTGGGTTGAAATTGAAGAAAATGGAATACCTTGTATCACACCTCTTTTTTCCACACAACCCTTTTACGAGGTTGAGTTAGAAGAGTTTTTCCAATTAAAGTGACGTTTTGAAAAGGGATTATTTATTATTTGGAGTCGCCACTTGGAATTGAGTTTTGGTGTTCCAAGTCACCTTTTTTTATTTGAATCCCTCATCAAACGGAAGATTTGACTCCTTATTTATGGTTTACGAAAACAGAAGACTGAGTAAGGAATTCTGTTGACCAAGGGGAAGGTGTGAGGCACCCCTCGATTCCCGTAGTTCTAGCACGGTCATTTTTATTGACTAATGTAAGGCTTAAATCAATTGTTGGATATTCTTGTATTTTATTAGTTATGGTTTGCCTATTACCGCTTAATATATTATTGTATTTTATTAATTGTGTTCACCAAGATACTGTACCCACACAAGGTATTCTTTTTTCAAGTTGGATGTTAAACCAAGGTATGGGAATGTACACATGGTTAAAACATAATTATTTTAAATATAAAGGCATCGAGACACGGGAATGCACACATGATTCTTTTATTATTTAGGCATATCAATCCAAGGTTCGGGTATGAATACATGGGCTAATGTTTAAAGTGTGTCTAAAAATTTTCTAGCGTATTCATGATTCGTTTCTTTCCTAAGTTTGAGATCATTGTGAGGCTATGATTTATGGATATGGAATTGTGGAAGAAATGTATGGCTTTAGTTGCTAGAACTATTAACAAGTTACTTTGAATTATTTACGACGCAATAAGTTCTTACTATTATATCTTAGAGATTTATTAAAAACAATTGTCGATAAAATGCAAAAAAAAAAAAAAAAAGAGAAAAGTTTTTTAAAAAAAGAAAGAAAATATCTAGTAGACAATTACATAACAAACCAATTAATTAAAAATATCATCTAAAACATATTTGCATTAAAACAGGAAATGTTAAAATGGATCTTAGTAACTTAACGTAATCTTTCTATTTGTACCAAGCAAAATACGGCATGCCGATGTCAACTTAAGACAACCAAACGTTCCAATCACAGTTCTAGCATTGAATCCATGAAACCAATTTTAAAACCCATATCCCCTTGTGCCTTATTTCTGGTTATAGTATTTTCTATTTGTTAATTGTTTCTAATCAAGATTGACTCTCGTATGAGTTTGAAATTTTGATAAACCATCAAACATTCATAATACTATACAATCTGAAAAATTAGATATAAACAAACATTAACTTTTAATTTTGAGGCAAGGTAAAAAAAAGAATAAAATATATAGTCATCCAAACTACTATTACTGAGTAAAGTATTAAACCAAAGTATATTCTTTTCAATTAAACCTTAAAGATCTAAACTTTAATCCCTACATGACTTTAACACTTAAGAACAAACTCTAACTACTTGCAAAACTAATTTCAATCAAACAAACAGAAACAAAAACAAAAGAGAAAATAACGAAACATTTAGATAAAACTAAACCAAAATAGAAGCCTTAAAGAAAAAGGAGACTAAAAAGAAGAATCTTTCATTGATGGATTTCAAACCTTTTGTTGTGTACAGAGAAGACAAGAACTTCAATTTAGGAAATGGAAATCAACGGCGACTTTCTTTCTTTTCTCTCAATTTTCGTTCTCTTCTGTTCAAAATTTTTCTCTTTTTCAAAAAATTCGGACCCCCATAAATCTCGTTCTCATCCCCTTTATAAAGAAGAACAATGGTAGTTATCTAATCTTGTGCCAAGGAATTGAGGTGGGAACGTGGGATTGAGGTTCAGAAAAGAGTTGAGACATGAGGGTGTGTGCAATTGTGGTGAGATTTATTAAGGAGTAAAAGTGAAAATAGTGAGTAAGTTGGGGAAATGGGGGCTTTGGGAGGAGCAGATTGTGGGGGTTTGTTGGGATTTATGCTCCTTTTTTTTTTTTCCTTTTTTTGTTATTTTTTTGTTTGGCTTTTGGTTAGTTACTTTTATTAAAGTAACTTTTTGCCTCATTTTTTTTTTTTTTTGAATTTAAATTATTTTTTTTGAAAGATAAATTAAATTATAAAGATAAGAAGATTAACCAACATTTCTTATAAATAGAAAAACTAAATATTTACATGTACTTTAAATGATACTAAGAAAGATTCTATAGCTTACTTATCAAAAAACAAATTAATTAAAAGAAACTAAATATTTTTTTGTAAATTTTCTTTTCTCTTGTAAATAGAAATAAAACTTATACTCAAAAAATGTGAATATTTTTGAATGTGAATATTTTTTGTCGTTTTTTTAATTAAAAATATTTTCCTTCAAATAAGACCTATTAAGAGTAAGACAAAAGTTTAAAATATCAAGATTAGACCTAAAAGAAATATTTACACTAAAATAGTATAAAATTCGGGTGTGGTCAAAAATTAGTTGTTCATACCTTGTATATAGAAACTTCTATGTCAATCATTTTTCTTTTATCTCCTTCTCGAATTCTCCTCTTGATCATTATTTTCTCTTTCTTGGAATACCTTGTAAGTTTTCCATATAATGTCTCATAACGTAGACATATTTTTATAACTCTATTTTTAGATATTAGAATTATATTTAGCCGAATCCGCACCTGGATCTGTATCCTCGCATCTTAAGATTTAGATCATGAAGGATCTGACCTCTAGATCCGCACTCGTATCGGACACTCGCACCCGAGTCTAAGAAACTTAGATCATAATTGTCTCCTTTCCTCCGAGTGAACTTACTTCCCAGCAATTATAGATCTACCAACTCCATATCCTCAATGAATTCAGTGAAATCAGTCATTCCGGAGATTCTGATATAGTTTTTTTTCTCTAAAGGGAATCTGATTGTGTTAAACTCCTAACATACCACCCAAAGACCCGAAAACAAGCCCTTGGCTGCACCACTATCCCACCAAACTTCTTCTCTCTCTGCCATGTCATTAGGAGCATCAATGTTGGATAAGTGCCGGAAGAAGTTCTATGTTTTTTCAGTCAACTTACATGTGATAGAGGTGGAAACCAAGCTGGTGGTTTCACCTTCCCATACCCAGTTTTCTGTTGTCCGACATCAGTAAAATGCATCCTCTGGTACCAGTAGCCTCCAGTTGTGCAAATCTGCACCATCTGTTGGCCCATAAATCTTTCACAATCTTGTGATATCTCCTTCAATTTTGATCTACCAAAAGCAATAGACATCTGCTTTCCAAGTATTAATGCAGCTGTTGATCAGTCTCCTCTTCCTTGCCTTGTTCAAGCCCCTCACATTCCGTGAGACAATGTTGACTTTCATTGATCTTGATTGATGTGGTAGCCCCCTCTGCATCTGGCACCATTGCTTTTGAAACTGCTCCCAATGTCCAGGTTCTTCAATTCTTTTGACCCCTTGATTTTAGGAGTTGTGTCACCATTGTTCCTGCAGTACCCATGTGTTTTGCCTTTTTTGATCAATCTTCATGAAAATCTATAAAGCCTCCTTTTTGTAACTTTGGAAATCAACCCCAAATTCTTTGCCAAGTTTGATGATGTTTTGTGTACCCAGATAGGTGTATCAAAGTCAGGGTCCTTCTTAGACTCTTGGGTGTGTGAATTCAAAGGCTCAACCTCTTCAATTGTCCATCGAGTAGTTTCCTCCCTTCAGTGTTTTGCATATTGTCCAAGGGTTGAACTTCTAGTGGATACCAAGCTGGCTCTTCAGCAATCATCATGGCACTTTCCTTGTCAACTGGGTCTTGTTGGGCTTCTTCGTTTCCTTCTTCTTCCCCTGATGTGCCCTTTTCAACTAATAATTGTCATTCAAAAAATAAAATGGCGGCTTTACTTATTGAAAATTTTGTCCCGTTAATAACACAATCTAGTTACAATAGAAGGTCCGTTTTTTTTAATTTATTTATGAAGAGTTACAATAGAAAAGGCCTTTGTTTTCAACAAGGGTGGTGTTTGGGCCAAAACAATGTATAAGGCTTTTTGGCACATCCAAATAGGGTGACAACAAATTAGTAGAACTTATAAAAGCACTATGGAGTAAGAGAACTGGACTAGATATGCTTATGCTTTAAGAAAATTATTAATCATGCCAAAACGTATTTTCATATTTAGCGTTCACTCCGAAGGATTGGAATTTGTATTTACCCAATTGTAGATCACAACAAAAACATACGTCCGCTCAATAACATGTTTCTATCAAGGTACTTTACTTCCCTCTTTTTTAATGACATGATGTCCAGACCAGTTTGTGCACACCTTGATTATTCCACAGGGCACCAGCTAGCTCCCACCAGTATAAGTACCGGGTAACTCTACCCACCAAGACTTGGGCAAATAGGAAGAAATCATCTAGTATTTTTTAATCTATGACGTCATTTGAACCGTGGTAACTGTTAGCCCCTTGACAAAGTTCCTCAGCAGGTGTGGGTTGTGACAAGGATTTTCATGATGGCCTTGGCACACAACCTAAAAAATGGGGCAACATCATGACGGGCAGCTCGGCATGACGGACTATGTGGGGTTGACAAACGCACCTTGAACGGAGGCAAGGCGCATTTCACATGGACGTACGGGTTTGCATAACAATGGCAAGGCAAAGCCATGTCAAAGGGGGGCCAAGGCATGGCAAGACAAGGCAAGGCAATGCGGGACAAGCAATGACATTAATGTGGGCAGATTTGATCAAGTTGAGGGCGACTTGACATAGGCGGGCAACTGTGGCAATGGGCGTGTGCGGCTAAGTCAATATGCAGCAAGCTATGATCATAACATTGGGGCGGAGCAGTGTTAAAGGACAAGGCTGGGAGCAATGCAACCTTGGGCGTGCAGCAGCTGGCCAAAACAAGCACACGCAGTGCACATGCAGGGCGGTTGAGCGGTTACAACTGCCCCATTCAAACATGTCTGATCATGGGGCTAAGTGGAGGCACGTTTTTAGATCATGGCTGATTGTATGGCTTAGTGATACACGTTTTTAGCATGTTCCCTATGTTTGCTCATCAGTTGGGGCTTGTCAACTGATTGTCTAAAATGCTGCCAAGTGTAATTGGGCAGCCTACACTATAAATATGTGCATAAGGTTGTCCCAAAGGGGCAGAACTTAGTCTTGTGGCAACTTGTTAAGCCAAAAACGTCTAAGTAATCCCTAAGGGTGGGAAAATCGTTTTGGGGCAGGGAACTAGGGCGTTCTTTGTTCTTGGCCATAGGGTTGGCTTATTGTGTTCTTGTATTCACATATTAATATGAGTTGGGAAGAAATTCCTGTAAATTTGTGTGTGCCTTTACTTACTCTACTTGCTGCCTAAATCATTTTAAGTCCAAAACGTTCCTAAAATTATTCTAAGTGTTGGAAGGCTGAAGTCAAGGCTGGGCTTGACTGCCGTGCAGTGGTGAACCTCGGGCAAAATTCGAGTGACATAAATCACCCCTGTGACAGTAACTAAGGTTTACGCCCACTTCATTGACCAATAAGTCACGCCCTTGGGTACAATTAAGGTACTTTACTTCATCCTTCAATCAAGGTGAAGTCATCATTTGATACCAATATACCAAAGTATTTCTTCATGGAATAAGAATGTAATTATCATTTTTTAAGGGAATTGTATTATCCATAAATTCCTACAAAAGAGAGATCGATCAGTCTGCTAGCTTTGGCATATGACGATACTTAAATATAGAAACAAGGTTACCAAATCCACAACAAGAACACGAATATGACTCAAAAAACCATGAATAAATGTTATTTACGTTTTGTACAAATAAATAAAGTATATCGCATAGAAAACTCCTATGAGCCTCGACTTGGATCAGAAAAGGAGAACATATAATATCAGACGAGCTATAGCATTAAAAAGAAATCCATGAATCTGGTGATATTAATCATATCAATATTTATCTTGTTCATCTATAATCACGGTAACAGTTAGGATCAACTTTGGGAGGATTACAGTATCACTTGGAAACTAAAAGCCAATTGGACTAGAATAAGTCAACCAAATGAGTGCTACATCATGAACTCTCTACTGCGCACATTACTTATATGGGTTCTAGAAAGGCATATAGGACGGAATGGAGAAATCCACATAGAAAGGGCATCGTTGTATAGCAAAAAATTGATAGCAAAGGGAATGAAACATCATTAGATGGACAAAATTCAGATCATAGAAAGTGAGGAACTTTAATTGAAAACTTACCTTGGATTGACCTGAATCTGCTTGATCAATATCTCCTTCATCCACTCCTTGATTGCATCCATTTACCATGTTTGTCACCTGAGTTTTGTCGGTGTTTTTCTTCTTTGCAGCAGAAACCTTTTTTGCAGCCTCTTTCAGAGCATTCATCGCGACATTATAACTATGAATAGATTTAGCCCCTTCTTCAACAAATTTAATAGCCTCCTGCCGCAAACTATTATGACGCATAGTTAAAGACTCTTGTGAATTGCTAGGTAACTCTAAAGGATTTTCCTCTATAGTGCCTCCACCACCAGTCTTGGCATTTCTTGTCCAACGTTTCAAAATGTATTGGGAAGGAAGCGTAAGAACATTTTTGGCTCTGAACACAGATAACACATGTCTACAAATTATACCTGAAAATTCAAACATTAGACAGCTACAGTTAGCTGTCAACTCAAATGTGTTGAACCTAACCGTGTGCGCCTTGTGCTCTTCCCCAAATTTTGCAACATGATATGTTGTGATTGCTCCAGCGTCATCAATTTTAGTTGCAGGATTTGCAAGGGTCTCAACCAGCTCTTGTTGAAATTTCATGAACACCTTCCTCGTATAGAGATCAGCTGCTTGTTTTTCCATAGGCGATGGTGTCTTTAGAATTGGTGTAGTATTATTAGAATCAAGGTCTGCATTAAATTCCTTTTCATGCCAGATTGTAATGGCTTTTTCATAGTGTTTAATTAATAACTGGATAGAGGTAGAAGCATTCACAAACCCATCGAAGAAAGTGTTTTTGGCATCATTGTCTTCATCACTTAAAAAATCCCCAAAAAATGTCTCTCGCATGAAAACAGGAACCCAGTGGTGGCGAGCAATATAAATTGATTGAAGGAATTCATTATCCGTGAGGTAATATCTTTCTAGGAGTGACTTCCACTGAGATTCAAACTCCTCAAGTGTCTCTGCTTCATTGATGCACTTCATAAATTCAATTTCAAAGGTTGGATGTGTTTGACATACATGGGTCAGCTTCTCCTTGGTATCTCGAAGTATGCTCCATTTACAAAGACGGTGGCGCGTTTCTGGCAGAACATGAGCAATAGCCATCTGTATGAGATGATCAGTGTCAGTTGTGATGGAAACAGGCTTCTGTGCAGACATTGCTTGAAGCCAAGTTTGGAGGAGCCAGACAAGTGAGGTCTCAGACTCGCTGAAAAGAAAAGCACAGCCAAAGAGAACAGGCTGGGCGTGATGATTTAAGCCAGTGAAAGTGGCAAAAGGTACACTATAGCAATTAGCTCGATAGGAAGTGTCCAATTTGATAGTGTCCCCAAAATAGTGATAGTTCATCCTGGCAGTTGCATCGGCCCAAAAAATGTTTCCATTAGAAGACCCGTTATCATCTTGAACAGCATAGAAGAATGCCGGATTTTCGGAGTGCATTCGTCTCAGATAGTCCAATACATGTTGAACCCCTCCACCGAGGATTCTTTGTCTGCTATTCATTTGTAGTCCTCCCCCAACATACAGTGCAAAAGTTGCGTTCTTATGAACTTAGTCACGACCTGAAGAGATTGGCAGATAATAGAGCATAACCATGAATTTATTGCAAGAGGAAACATTTCATTGCAAAATATTCAGCATTTTAAATCAACCCTTTTCTGCAAAACAGCATATTTAAGATATCTAAAATCTAATTCATTGCTTTCACTAAAGTTTGCTTAGTAACTTGAATGCTCGCTTGATATACAATTGGATAAGAGTATTAACTTTCAGCCTGCCAGAAGTACTATTGCAACCCAAAAAAACAAGTATTGGCCATATGAGACTGCAGGCTAAGTTCATTCATTCCAAACAGAAACTAACTTCACTCTTTGTTAATAATCCATCATTCATTTGCTACAGATATTACTTAATCAAGTTTGTTTTCTGATAAGCTAACAAAGAACCATACTGGGGGTGGGGCTACTTCAATTCAAGACATCAAATCAAAAGCAAACCATGTCAAAATCTTACCTTTAAGACGGCCAGAAATTGAAATGTAAAGATTTGGTAATTGACTCGATGAAATTTACTACTTTAACTCGCAGTATGATAATTAACATTTCAATGTTTTAATGCACAAAGAACAATAGAAAGAGGGATAATTATGTAATTCGAGAAGAAACAATGCAATTTGCAGCTGAATTTACAATTCGTATTCTCTTATAACAAAAGTAATAGGGTTTAGATAAAACCTAAAGCTCGATTTGGCCGTTGAGGAACAGTGGTGTCGTGAAGAAGTTCAAAGCCTCAAACTGAATTGAAATTTGTTGAGCGAGTTCACAAACTGGTATCCTCCTTGTCATATGAACGCTTTTTTTGTTAGACTCTGAAGAGTTTTAATGAAAATTATGTTTCAATCTGGGAGTTTTTGTCAATATTGTCCGTTATTTTTGAGTAGGTTTATTTTGGTACCTCAAATATAATCCTAAGCATATTTAGTCCCTTAAGTATGCTAAAGTGGAGCATCTTTAGTCTCACTGACAGAATTTGTCCAAGATTAATTAGGGGGTTGGTGTCGGCACTCACCGTCTTTTTAATTTACTTATCGAAAATATTTTATAAACCAACACCCACTAATAGTACAGAGCTAATAAATTTAAGATTTTAATATTGAAACTTTTACTTTTAAAAATTTCAATTGATTTTTCCAAAAAGAAAAGTTAAAATTTGAAAAAAAAATAGAGCTGCCAAGATATATTATTAAATCAAACGAATAACTAAATTGTATTATCACTTTTAGCCCGCGCCAGAAACTAT
Organism: Nicotiana tabacum; assembly: GCF_000715075.1. Taxonomy (NCBI): domain Eukaryota; kingdom Viridiplantae; phylum Streptophyta; class Magnoliopsida; order Solanales; family Solanaceae; genus Nicotiana; species Nicotiana tabacum. The sequence goes on from NC_134087.1 coordinate 121,816,666, forward strand.
TTACATCCGGTAGCCAAAAAGGTATATAAAATTTGTATAATTTTGTATATAACATACAATATATATATATATATATATATATATATATATATATATATATATATATATATATATATATATATATATGTATATAATTTATACATTTTTTGGCTATTATTTTTACAGCGGCTATACAATATCATTTTCTCATTGAAAACTGGAACAAAAGGGGATATTTTCAAGGTCAAAATTTTAGAAGACATTATCTAAAAATGAGAAATTAAAGTGGTACTTTGCGTTATCCAATATAAGGAGAGGAAACGTTTTGCTTCAGGGCAGAAGATTTGCTTCATGAATCAGAGTTGGTTACCACCGTTAGTTTTTGAACATATTCTGTTAGTGAGACTAAACGTGCTCCACTTTAGCATAATTAAAGGACTAAATATGCTCAGTGTTATACTTAAGGGACTAAAATAGACATACCCTCAAAGATAAGGGACAATATTGGCCAAAAACTCTTTCCATTTGTGTATGCGTATAGTTATTGTATCATTATAAAGTGATACTTCAGCAAAAAAAAAAATATAAAGTGATATGTCTTAAACTAAAAGCTTAGAAACGTCAAAATACCTTTTTTAATAGTATATATTTATATTTAATGAGAATTATAAAAAAAAAATTAGTAAGAAATACTACTCTATCTCAATTTTATGTGTTTTTTTTTTGACTGACCAAAAAAATATTATATTTACTTATTTAGAAACAATTTAACTTTAAACTTACTACTTTACCTTTTATATGTTAGATCACAAGTTTTAAAAATCTTTCTTTCTTTCTTAAACTACAATACTGTTATAAATAGAAGTTTATTTATGGTGAATGCCTATATTTAGAGAGATTCTAGGAATTATTTTTTTTTGGTAATTAAACTTTATTTCCACGTAAATATACACAAGTATATCTCCTAAGTTTGGACATGCATCCCCAAACTTAGTAACATCTCTTCCTCAATGCCTACTCTAAGAATAATAGTTGAGCTTTTGCAGACTATTCCTCAATCTACTATGACTATGACCTATACAATGAATGTCCTTAACTATTTGTCTAGGAATATCTTCATTGTTTCTCTTAATCTTCTGAAAGATCCTTCTATTTCTTTCCATCCATATGTGATACACTGCTACAGTCATACACAGCCTGTCAACATGGTTTTGGATCCATTGCCTCTCACCTGCTTTATTACCCATTTGATATCCTCATCCCATCCTTTTGGTTCTTGACTGATATCCATCCATTTTAGTAATCTTCTCCAAACATCTTCTGTGAAAGAGCAAGTAAAGAAGATATGGTTGTGACTTTCCATCTCATGCTCACACACTGGACATTCTGGACTTACTTGCATTCCCCATCTTATCAGTCTATCTTTTGTATAAACTCCCCTGCACTGCCAGATACATAATAAATTTCCATTTTGGACAGCTTCTGTTATTGCACAGATATCGACTCCAGCTCACCTTTAGAAATTCCCCTCTTAGTTGCTTATACATTCCTCTAATGGAAAATGAATTAGTTTGCATTACCCTTCCTGTGTCCAAACTTGCTTCAGTCAAGTATTTCCCAGCTTGTAGTATCTTCCTTACAATCCAAGAAGCTTGTTTTGCATCAACTTCCCATGGTTCCCTTCCTTTTATATAGTATGCATGAACCCACTTGATCCATAATTTATCCTTTTTCTTGCCCAAGTTCCACAGATGTTTCAGCAGAGCTGCCCTATTCCATGTATTGAGGTCTGTGACATTCAGTCCTCCCTTAGTTTTAGTCTTGCACAGCTTGTTCCATGCCACTAAAGCCTTCTTGCTCGAACTAGTATCACCAGTCCATAGGAATTTCCTACAAATGGCTTCAACTTGTTGAATGATCTTCTTTGGCAAGGGAAAAATCTGTGACCGGAAAGACTGTATAGCAATAAGTACACTTTTGATCAATTGTAGTCTTCCTGCATATCTCAGAAACTTCATTGTCCACTGTTTAATTCTCCCTAGCATTTTGTCTATCAATGCTTGGCATTGGCTTACTGATAGTCTTTTTGTACTTAATGGGACACCTAAGTATCGAAAAGGAAGTTCACATATGTTGAACCCTATTATTTGAGTAATCTCCTATTGTACTGCACTTGAAACACCTCCAAAATATATGCTGCTCTTGTTCTGATTTGCCATTAATCCTGAAGCTTGTAAAAAGTTGTTGAAACACTCATATAGTAATTGCATAGACACCCTATCTCCTCAACAGAAAAGTAGTAGGTCATCAGCAAAACTGAGTTGGATAATACCCAGTTTTTCATACCTTGGGTAGTAGTTGAAGTTAGGTTGATCCTTTAAGTTCTTCAAACTTCTGGTCAAGTATTCCATTGCTAAGACAAATAGCAATGGATACATAGGATCTTCCTGTCTCACACCCCTTCTTGCATCAAATGGAATAGTAGGATTGCCATTGATATTAATAGAGTAGGACATTGTTTTAATGCACTCCATAATCTAACCTACAAACTTTTTAGGAAAACACATCCCAACTAGCACCTGCTCCAAATACACTCATTCAAGTGAGTCATATGCCTTTTGCATGTCTATCTTGATCATGCATCTAGGTGAGACTCCTTTCCTACCATAACCCTTTATCAATTCATGACTGAGCAGTATATTGTCCATCAATCCTCTACTAGGTACAAATGTTGCCTGGCTTTCATCCACCAGTGTGTTCATGACCATACTCAGCCTACTTGTTAGCATCTTGGATATGATTTTGTATAGGGTAGTGTGAGCACGTGATTTTTGCCCTACAAGAACTACTCCCAAAAATTCAAAATAAGATAATTTTGCGTTGCTTGTGATTTATTTGTATTTATCTGTGCATGTTTATTTTTTACTTTAATTAAGAAAAATACAAAAATATGTGTTACATGTGCATTTAGGATTTAATTTTACAATTAAGAATTAATTAAACAATATTTGGATTTGCGAGAATGAAAATCACAAAAAAATATGTACTTGGCATTTTTTAGCATTTAATATCCAATTGTGTGATTTTATTTTGATTGGTATTTAATGGTGTGATAATTGTCTGTGTGTTCTTGATGAGAATACACAGTTAAAGTCAAAATCTGGTTTAAAAGTTGAAGATTCGAAGGTTTTCTTCAATTACTAATGACCGTTGAGTCCCTGTCCTGATTCTATGTTTGTATTCTATTAACTCTTATTCTGATATTCGTCTTCTTCGTCTCTTTTTCTGTTAATTCCATCAGTTCCTCGTATAGATTATTTTCATTCACTGTGGTTTCTTTAGGATTGGTTTTGCGGATTTGTTTCATACAATTAGGATATGAGTTTGTTTTAAGGCATTGAAATTACATCTCGTTTTTCACTTAGTCAGAACAATAGGATTAGTTCAATGGTTTGGTATAACTTCTTGTTTTAATAACCAGCTGACTAGTATAAGTTTAGCGCGAGGGGTTACTAATTGAGTCTGACAACAAATGGTAGTGGTACACTATTGAATTAATTAAAAGTACTAAGTTAGTGGAGAGAATTAAAAATTGAAAAGAAAGATCAGTAGTGGGAATTACATTTGTTTAAGGACCTTTTAAGAGCTGGAAATCAGAAAACAACATGGGCTAATGATAAAAGTTAAAAGGAGTGCACATGGGAGGGAATAAACAGGCTGAACAATGGAAAAATTTGAAAAAAAAAAGTTTAACATTGGTCTTTAAAAGGGGGTTCTTTGATCAGTTCGAGAAAAGGAGAGAGGAAGAGAGTTTAAGAGCCGGGGAAGACGGGACGAAGAGAGAACGGTTTGGTCTTCAGAAATAAAAGAAAACAATTCTGAAATAGGAGAGAGGGAGGATCCAGAAAAAGAAACGAATAAGGTTTTTATGTTCCATTGAATCTTCCTTTTCCTTTCTTGGTCAATCGCTGAAGTTTTCAAGTCTTGACATAATTTCTGACTTATTCTGAGAGTTTATATAGAGTGATATTGAGTTTTGGAAGAGTTTCTCTGTTTCAAGTTTCTAAGAACCACAATTCCATTGGATTTTCAAGCTAGTTGTAGTGTTTCAATCTATAAATCTGGGTTGTTCTGTTGTTGTTCATTGCTTTCACCTTCTTTCCTTGTGCAATTTCCAGGTACTCCCCTTGATCTCGTATGAACTGTAAAGGATCAATGTAGGTCTGATTTGGGGATTAAATGATAAAGTGTTGTTTGGGTTGATCTCTGAATTTCTTCTGTTCTGTTTTGGTTTAAAGGTGTAAAACAGTCACGTTTACTTGAGACTTTGTATCGTTTGTATAATTGGACTGTTCAAACTAGAATTGTCTGTATGTTGCTTCATTAGTTTAGTCCTAGTGTATTTTAATTTCCTATAAATAATCAGTATTTTAGAACTTATATTGACTGGAATTACTCATCTCATACTCTACAGCAGGGTATCTATGAGATATGAGTGTTGTTGAAGAGCTGCGATTCAATTAATGAATTCACAGTTCGACGAAGATTTTAAGCAGTGGTTTTACATATTCTAGTATCACTGATGAATTCCAAATCGAGATTCAAAAGTTACCTAACGTGTAGGTCATTTAAAATGAAGAGAAAAGTCACCAGTTATGCAGATTCAAATAACCTTGAGTTCAGTTTCAACAAATTTGCTTTTGTTTCGTCAAACAATCAATATGTGTTGCTTAGCCTCAACAGATTTGAATTGAAGTGTCTGCCAAAAATGAATTTGTTTTACTCATTTTAACTGTGTGACAGATTCAGCATGTTTGGTTAACCATGTATGAATCAGTGAATATGCATGTGATGATCCAAAGTTAGCATGTTGAAATTAGCATGAATTCAGAAATGATTATGTGTTCACCAATAATTGAGCCTGTTGTGAGTTAAAATCAGTAGGCTGAGATTCAAATAAAATCAGTGTCACACCTCCTTTTGCGCGCCCCGCCCCGAAGGGTTAAATGCGCGGGTGGAGTTTTTTCAATTTAAGTGACAATATTCGAAATGGGATTATTTAATTCAGAGTCGCCACTTGGGAAAGGTTTGGCTTTTGGTGTCCCAAGTCACCGGTTTATCTTGAATCCCAAATCGAGGAAATTTTCGACTTTTCCAAATGAAGTCTGCGAACCAGAAATTCTAAGTAAGGAATTTTGTTGACCCGAGGGAAGGTGTTAGGCATCCTCGAATCCCGTGGTTCTAGCACGGTCGCTTAAATTGTTATAATGGCTAAATATCTGTTTTAAATACATGTTGTGACTTATGTGCTTTTTATTAGATTTATACCGTTTTATTATTATCATTTATTTTTATAGAATTGCAACGTCGTGAAAATGCGCGTCGAACCACGTCACAATCAATGCACCCGTGATCGTCGACACATTCGGACTTCGTTGAGATTCGGATTTGGGTCACATCAATGTGCACCCGAATTTAAGAATATGATTTAATTAAGCCGTGCCTGAAAAGTCTAGCGCGTTATTATTTTTGAGAAGGCCATGAGATTCACTAAATGGCCTAGCCCGAATTCTAAATATTATGATTAGTTGTTGAGGGCCCCGCAATTTGCATTTTTTATTAGGCGAGGCTCGTCTCATTATTTTTAGAAGGGTATCCTACAGTGACACATTTCTATTATTTTTTTTCTAGAGATAGAAGAAAGAAAAATGTATGATAATTGAAATATATACTTTGGCCTAAACCAAACTCCTATCAGTTTCTGATTAATTACTTTTAAAGTAAAAGACGTCATGCCTTAGGAAAAATGCCCTGATCGAACAAAAGATCACATATGAGATAGATGAAATGCAATACTTAATCCGAACATTTCTTAATTTGAACTTAACTGAACTTATTTGGACTAGATTAAAGGATTTAGTTACTGGATATTGTTACTAATGGGACTTTGAGCGTGACCCTATGTACTGCCTAACGGAACCAAAAAAAGATTAAATGAAACATAAACAGCATTGTATAAGATTGGAGTATACATACCCCGTATTAACAAACAACTACCAAACTAAAACACAAAGGGGCTAAACCCAGTCAAGTACCAGTACATGCTTTCAAACTATTGAATTATGAACTAATCAAAATTTTTACAGACCCGTTAGTGTACCATGAATATCACAACAAATACTTGAACTTCTTCAACCCTTTTCATTTCATGCTTTCGAATTGTTTCAGTTACATCAATACGGGATTCGAAATGTGTACCTGGAAGGCTGAAATGCAAAGAAGAAGAGGAGAATAACAGGGAAAATCAGCAGCAACAGGAATCAGAGTAACAGCAGCAGCAACAAATGAAACAATTGGGGTAGAATCTAGATCCCAGCTAGACCAAATCTCAGAATAGACCAACAAACGAACAACAGACCCAGTTGGATTTAGAAGGAATCAGTGTTGGACAACATATCAAGACCAGTGAAATCAAAACAGCAACTAAGAATGCAATTTCTAGTTTTTGTCTGTCTGTGCTATCAAACAGAGTTCTTCCCAACTTTTATGTTTGTGTGTGTATATCTATCTCTCCATGTGTATTCCAGCTCTCTCTTTCAAAGAATTCCTCACAGTCTATCTATTTTCCTTTTCCCTTCTCCTTCTGTCCTCCTTTTGTGTGTGTGTGTGTGTGTGTGTGTGTATGTATGTCTATCTCTCAATCCTGTATATCTCCTTCCCTTCAGATGGTATCTCCTTTTTTTCTCTTCTATTGTCTCAGTCTAATTCTGTATAACACTCTCTCTAATCCCTCTGTATATCTCTCTCTTTATAGTTCAAATTCCAAACTTTTACAGCCTGTTAGGCAATCAGATACCTCCCATGTGCTCCCCTCTTTTTCAGATTCCACTCAGCTATTTTAAGTATTAACCCCCATGACATTCCCTTGGCAGGCTTAACTTTTAAAAGGTTTAATACTTTTTAAACTTAAAGCAAGGTATGGGCAGTAGAATCTGTTGACAGCATATGCTGTCAAACCATTTTTAAAATTAAACAAAGGACCTTTATGCAGGCCACATGCTGTGCACAAAGCACATGAGATGCACCAATGCACATGCTGTGCACGAGTGCACATGCCTTCCAATTCAGAATCTAAGCACAAACAATCCAACAGCTATAAGTGAACTAAACTGGCTCTTAATTGATTCAGGCAAATGTTCAATAGAAGCAAATCGATTTAACTTTGTTCAGACAGTTGAAACTAATTGACGACACATGTCGACTCGACTATATTAGCATTAACATACACAAACGTAGCCAAATCAGACATTCAAAAGCATGGGACACATGACTCGACTTATACTGATTAAGCAGGATTATACTTTGAGGAATCAGTAAGTCAGTACAAATTTGGGATACAACTAATACACATGTCTTATCAGAATAGGAGGGGTTCAAACAAAACACAGTGGTTCAGGCAAAGTGGTCAATCAGAAGGTGGTAAAATTTAAAGACACAAATTGAAACAAAACATGACCAGATATTTAAAACAAATCACACGGACTAAAACAAATAAAGGAAAGAAAACAAACTCACCTTAAAGCTTGCAAAGTTAAAAATTTGAACTCGGATTTGGACAGACCTCTCTTAAGGTTGAACGGACTTTAATCGAAGTGTTTCTCAGATGAGAAACACTTCGATTAAGGTCCATTAGACCTTAATCTCTTTGGCTCGGACTGGCATGGGCCAGTGATGAAGGACACAAAACTTTCAAACTTAGATCTGGGATTCAGGCTTCCCTGATCAGATTCGGACCAAACCAAGTATGGTTTGGTCACGAGGGGGTCTGGGGAGTGTCTGGTATGAAGCTGGGGTTGGTTGGTGTAGATCGAGTTTTGACTCGAATCTTCAAATGAAGATTCGAGGACCTGGGGGTGATTCGAAGTGTGTGGTTGGTAGATTTAGGTTCAGGATGGCATGGGGGTTCTATGGTGTTCAGGGGAAGGTCACCGGCATCCATGCCGCCGGCTTTAATGGCGAAAGTATACAGGGGCGGCTAGGGTTTGGAGGACTGAGGTCTGTGGAGGGGACGACTAAGGCCTGGGGGTTAGGATAGGGGGGCAGGGTAAAGGCCTAGGCTTATATAGTTAGTGAGGGGTCGATTCTTGGCCATTGGATGAGCTGCGATGAAGGGCCAGGATTTTTATGCTGATGGGTAACGGTGTCGTTTCAACCTGAAGGGGTTTGGGTCGGTCCGGGTGGAAACGGGTCGGGTTCTGTTCGTGGGTATAGGAAATGTGATCTTGGCCGTTGATCAATCTGAGATCGACGGCCCAGATCAAACTGTATCCATACGACGTCGTTTGGACTCTCTCTGGGCATCATCTGGACTGGACCGGGCAGGCCTAGGTTTTGGGCTGAGTTTGTTGGGCCAATTTAACAAATTGGCCCAAGTCCGGAAGGGGTCTTTTTTTTTTCCTTTTTCTTTTCTTTTATTATAAAAATACAAAACTAAGTAAAATCAAATTAAAATAAACACCTAACACAATTATTTGCACACACATTAAAATGACTCAAAACAGGTAAAAATTAAACAGAACAAAATCAAAGGCAAAGATGCCCGTTCATACTTTTCTATTTAACAATCATGTTACAGTTCAGATCATGCATGACACGTACATTTTTTGTATTTTGTTTTAATAAAGTAAAAATGGGCCAAAGTCATAAACAATTAACGAAGTGCCATGTAAAAATCTCAAAATTGTACAACGGGATCAATTGTTGTTATTTTTTATTTCTTTTGGAGCGATTGTCTCGCGAAACAAAAATCACGTGCTCACAGCTGCCCCTCTTTGTTCGGAAACACGAAGAGTTTTCGTGCAAAGATAAAGTGAGCGTGCGTGAGCGATTTTTGCCTATGGACTACTCCGTATGAAGCGTTTTTTTTTGAAAGATCTGACCGAATCTTGCTTCAAAGATTTCCTACATATCCTGGGCTAAACAGGAATCAGGTCAATGTAGTTCGGGAAAATTTTGGTAGCTGGGACTACCATGGGATTGCAATGCTTGCTGCTACTGTTGTTGTTGTTGCCACTGCTGCGTCACTAACCGCCTTATTACAACCAAACGAAAATTGGAAACTGAACTAACTACTTGTGTGTATGTCAACTGCTAGTTACAATATTCCTATCTATGATTCTTTTACGACTTGATCTTGGGTCTTAGCTGATTTTGCTTGCAGACTCTGATCTGAATCTTGATGCTTGCAAGTTGTGGTGACCTGTTTAATCTCTGGGATACTGAGTGAGGCGCGACTGGCAGGGTTCAGGACCTTAATTAAATGCTGGAGTCAATCAGCCTTCCTTTTACTCCGAATCTTGGGACACCTCTTTTCTTCTTTGATTTTGAGTTGAGACTCGTCTCGTGGGTCATTTCGATTCGTGTGGCTCGAGGTTAGACCTGCGGGAAAAACAAACAAACAAACGAACGAAATTTTCTGCCCCAGTTTCACTAGGAAAATTTCGTTAATTATGCACCAGGAAGTTCATAAAATTGAAGAAAAAGGATATGCATGCTCAGTTCAGGGTTGGAGCCCTAACATCGGCTAGCTGGGGAAAAGTTCGGTTTGGGGTTTAAAACCCTAACGCCGAACAAAGGAAGAATTCAGTTTAGGGTTCAAAAACCCTAATGCTGATTGCATGGAAAAGCTCAGTTTAGGGTTTAAAACCCTAATGCTGGCTGAAAGTAAAAGTTCAGTTTAGGGTTTAAAACTCTAATGCTGATTACATGGAAAAGAGTTCTCGGGTTATGCCGAAAAGATTCATCGAGTCATGCTGGGAGGATTCATCGGGTTATGCCGGGAGATTCATCGGGTTATGCCGGGAAGATTTATCGGATTATGCCGAGAAGATTCATCGGGTTATGCCGGGAGGATTTATCGGATTATGCCGAGAAGATTCATCGGGTTATGCCGGGAGGATTTATCGGGTTACGCCAAGGGGATTCATCGGGTTATGCCGGGAGGATTCATCGGATTATGCCGGGAAGATTCATCGGGTTATGCCGGGGGGATTCATCGGATTATGCCGGAAGGATTCATCGGGTTATGCTGGGAAGATTCATCGGGTTATGCCGGGAGGATTCATCGGGTTATGCCGGGGGGATTCATCGGATTATGCCGGGAAGATTCATCGGGTTATGCCGGGAGGATTCATCGGGTTATGCCGGGAGGATTCATCGGGTTATGCCGGGAAATTCATCGGGTTATGCCCGGGGGATTTATCGGATTATGCCGGGAAGATTCATCGGGTTATGCCGGGAGGATTCATCGGGTTATGCCGGGAAATTCATCGGGTTATGCCGGGGGATTTATCGGATTATGCCGAAAAGAATCATCGGGTTATGCCGGGAAGATTTATCGGATTATGCCGAAAAGTTTATCGGGTTATGCCGAAAAGATTCATCGGGTTATGCCGGGAATTTGGATAAAAAGGGCTCCTTGGGTTATGCCAGGGAGATCCGGGGTTTATACCGGGATAGTTGAGGAACGAGGTCCTATGCTACCATGATTTGTTTTCTTTTGAGATGTTTATTCCTTGTCTTCTTTCTTTCCTTTGGTTCTCCCCTTTCTCTATTTTTATTTATCAGAAATGCACGAAAGAATTAAGGGGAAACTTACCATTGGTCGTTTTCCGCTGCAAGGCTGTTTCCATGCTTGTGTGCTCCATTTCTTTTGGGCTACACCAGCTTCATGCATGGCTGCTTTGGGTCGTACCTGTCTCAATTTCCTACACAAAGAAAACATTGTCAGTTTGGAAATGGCGGTTGGTTTTGGGGGCCTTGATCGTTCCAATTGCTTTGTCTTAGCCTGATTCTTGTTGACCAACTCTGCCATTGATGTGAAAACCTTTGGACTACTCAGACTTGCGTTCCCAGATTTGTGATGATTTGTCTTATAAGGCTTTGGCTTTTCCGTCCCGTTCTGCTTGGTGATTTTGGTGGGGATTTTATCAGGGAGACTCTGTGGGGATTTGTACAAGGGAATCTCCGTGGGTATTTGCCCAATGCAAACTCTGTGAGGATTTTTTTTTTTGATTTTTGATTGTAGCAGACTTGCGGGGGATGTGCTGGGGTGGACCTCTTTGGGGAATTGTACCAGGGGGAGACTTCGTGGGGATTTGTAACAAGGGATACCCTGTGGGGATTTGTCGGTTTTGGAAGCAAATCAACTACCATGGCTAGTCGGGATGGGACTAACGCGTCACTGAGGTCGTACATTTATTTGACTCTTGCCAAACGGAGCCCTGTAAAACCAGTCCTGCCACCTTTCTTTGCGATTATTACGGAATTAAGAGTTAGATCAAAAAGGACTCAAAGAAAACTATGTAAAGGAGAACATATGAGTTTAAAGAGAAACGCCCCTTTCGGGGAGAAAAGAAGGACTTATCTGGAGTGTATGCCAGTTTCAAACTGGCATGACATGCCTTTTGGACTGGATGCCCGACCTCCGAGAACTTGCATTTCCTTATGAATCAAAATAGATCTATATTTTTGAAGCATGAGAACCTTGCCAGGACTTTCTGAGGTGGAATCATCTTTCTGGCCGACAACGCCCTTTGCGGGTTTTCGCTAGCCGACCTCTCTCATTTCTCTTCTTACAGTCGCCTGCTAGTACTCTTTGCGAGTTTTTACTAAACAAGCTCTCTCATTTTCAATTTCTCTTCTCGCGTCGCCTCACGGTGCCCAAAGGTTTTCACCGACAAGACTCTCTCATCTTTATTCTCCTCATTTTGTTGTATCGGACCCAAATAATTCCATCTTCCTATTTTGAAATGCTTTGCTGATTGATCAGAAGGACTTGAAAAAGGTTTGGGGTGAAAAGAATTTGGATTGAACTACAACTTTGGAACCTTTTGGGTGGGATTATTGCCAGATCGTTATAACCTCTGCCCCAGTTTCACTTTCGGGGGAATTCCTGGATTTTATTGTTGGTGTGACTGAACCCCAAGGAGAGGTTGCCTACGTATCCTTCGGAATCAAGTCAGACGTAGTTCATACGTTCTCCTTTTTTTTTATCATTTCCTTATTTTTCCAATTCTTTCTTCTTCCTTCTCTCTTTTTTTTTATTCAATTTTTTTTCAATAATATTTTTCAGGTTCCAAAGAGGGTAATCAAAGAAGAGTAACCATCTCAAATGGGTTTGCAAAGGGTTGATAGTGTTTGGGTAGCGAGAATGAAAGCCTTCGTCATCTCAAACTGTGCAAAGATATCGCTAGAGTGATTTAGACATATCACTGCACCTGCTTTCCAAGCAAGGCTGACATCGTTTCTTCCGACGTCGCCCAGATACAAATGCTCCATTTGGTAACGTTTTTTGATGACGTATGGACCCTTATTTCTTGGTACAATTGCTCGTGACAAACCGCAGTTATTAAGGTTATCATTCTGTACGGGTCTAAACCCATTTACTGCTCTCAAACTCTGCTTTAGTGACGGACATTTTCCAAACCATGAACCAATTTTCTTTAGTTGTTCCTACTTTTCAAATTCTTTATATCTCAAATTTTGACTCATTATTTGAAGTCTGATCGGAGTTCTCGTGATCCGGGCATGAAGTCCGCAAACATGTCATGTTATTTAAAGCTGCATTCATCAGAATTGAAGAGAACACAAAAGAAAACATAGAAGAAGAAAGTGAGTAATCAAGCATGATTTCGTTTCTTGGCATTTTGGGGAAGATAAAGAAAAGGTTGACATTCAGGGAATTAAACAACATGAAAATGAAGAAAAACATCTGAGTCACCCTCTGGGGTTACTTGTGATGCAGAGAAAGTGGCAAGACAGGTTCATTAGGACTTCCGTTTGATCAAGAACGGCGTAGCCTTCTAGTTTTGAAACTAGGTGCTTGGTCCCATGTACGATGCTTCAACGGTGCTAGTGCCCTCTCTTGGCTGGACCATGTGTATTTCGCATAGCTCTTCCCTTGTCGCCTCACATATTCCCTTGCTCTCGTCGAGCGGGGACACCTTATCATCTCCTTCTTTGTTGCATTTTGGTTCCTGTGGTATGCGTCCGACAAACACTGGCTCGTTCGGCCGAGGTTGTTTGATCGTCCCCCATACCATGGAGGCCTGCTTGAATACATCACTTATTCCTTTTTCTGGCTCTGGAGTTACCCTGGGTCCTTTTCCTATATCAGCAACAGCAATTATGGCTTTAAGTGCTGGATCAACCTCCTCGTCCTCACCAATCATCCCAACTATCGGCCCGTTGTTGTGGGCGGGCAACGGATTATTGGTCACATTTGGGATATCCTCATCTCTCAACACAATCTTCCCTTGGTCTAACAAATTCTCCACAGCTTGTTTCAATGTCCAACAGTCGTTGGTGTCGTGCCCTTCTACCCCTAAATGGTATGCACATCTGACACCCCGCTGATATGATGGTGATCCCGGGTTCTGCCCGTTCGGTGGTATGGGCTGCAACAAATTCATTTGGACAAGCTTAGGGAATAGGGTGGAATAGGGTTCGCCGATTGGTGTGTAGTTGGGTCTCCTGGGTGGTTCCCGAGGACGGAAATTATTTTGAGGAGGTCGAGGATTGTAGTGGTTTCGGTGAGGAGGCTGATTCCTAGGATGTGGGGCCTGCCCCCGATTGACTGGTTGTGTCCGCTGGATATAAGGCTGGGTGCTCATGACCATGTAGGGCTGAGGAGCGTAGGTCGCATTTTGGTGGGGGAAATACTGTTGCGAGGTTCTTTCCGAAGAACAAAGCCCGGGATTATGATATTCTCCCACCTCTGCCACTGTCATGGACGTTTCCTCTTTTTTCTTCCCTCTTGCCATTCCTCCAGACCCGCTTTGGACGGCTTGGGAGGTTGCCCTTATGGCTGCCTGACTCAAAATTCTTCCCGTTTTCAAACCGTTCTCCACCATTTCTCCAATCTTAATCGCTTTTGCGAAAGGCTTTCCCATAGCTGACATCATGTTTTGGAAATAGTCGGACTCTTGAGCCTGGAGAAAAGTAGTGACCATCTCTATCTCGTCCATGGAAGGTTTTACCCTTGACGCTTGCTCACGCCATTTGATGGCGTATTCTCTGAAACTTTCCGAGGGTTTCTTCTTTAAGTTTGACAAAGCATTTCTGTCTGGCGCGATGTCGATATTATATTGAAACTGCCCTACGAAGTCTCTGGCAAGATCATCCCATATATGCCAGCGAGATATGTCCTGGTCCATATACCATTCCGAAGCGATTCCCACCAAACTTTCTCCAAAATATGCCATTAGCAGCTCTTCTTTTCCGCCGGCTCCCCGCAATTGATTGCAGTATTTTTTAAGATGTGCAATGGGGTCACCGTGCCCATCGTATTTCTCGAACTTGGGGGTCTTGAAACCCGTTGGCAGGTGCACGTGAGGGAACATGCACAGGTCGGCGTAAGAGACGCTCTTTTGTCCGCTCAATCCTTGCATATTCTTCAGACATTGTTCAAGGCTTCTCATTCTCTTGGCAATCTCATTTTGTTCTACAACTTTGGGGTTCTGATCCTGCCCTGGTGCGAGCTCGCACTGAGGCGGTAGCGGATTAGTACTGGTAGCGAACCTAGTTGGTTCCATTGAGAACGATGGTGCGTGGAATGTAAAAGAAGAGGAGTCAAAGCTTGGCTTGTATATGGCAGGCTGTGCCGTAGCCGGGCAAGGCGATGCAGTAAAGATGTTCATGCTTGCATCAGTGGCCGACATTCGGGGATGAGGCTCAGAAGGTGATCCGGCAGAGAAGGCGGAGGTGGCTGGGTAACCAAATGGGGTAGCAGGGTAATTTATGGGGACATTAGAAGTCCCACTTGACCTGGAGAATAATTCAGGGAATCCGGGGATGACACTTGGCGGCTCTTTCCCATTGTTCCAGTCATCCAGCATTTCCAACATGCGGAGCCGTAGGATTCTATTTTCCTCCGCAGTTGCGGACTCAGGTGTGAGGACGGCTGAGATCGAGCTTTCCTCGGAAACAGAGATTGTTTGCAATGGAATTTCTGAAGACATTTCTACACTGCCTTTTGACCTGGTGAAGTAAGTGTGAGTACTACTTCTGGTCCTAACAACAGGTAGCTGAACACTTCTCCTTGACCTCGTGAAGTATGAGTGCGAGGCCAGACTTTCACCAAACCAACCGTCTTTCCAAAAACCCTGGATATACTCATCGACAAGCGCACGGTTAATTTGCAGCAAATAACAGATAGTTAATCTCACGTTGGGCATGATGCACCTATACAGTTAAGTGGATTACTATATGTTTGCTACGAGAGCATGCGTCATTCCGACATTTTTCCTCTTATTAGTTCTTCCCCTTTTTTATTATATTTTTTTGTTTTTCTTTTATTTTGCAGTAAAAGAAATGCGACCGGATCCGATGAGGATTGCCTACGTATCACGATGCCTACGTGAATCAGATCATTACGTAGTTCGAAACTAACAAAATAAAGAATCAAGTGCTCATTTAGCATAGGGCTCAAAAGATTTGGCTATTCTTTGTTTATTTACTTATAATTTTTTTTATATTTTTTTTTTGGAATTTTTGAAAGGAATACTTTAAAGAAGAAAGAAAATCTTGTTTATTTTGATTTTTGTTTTATTTTATTATTTTTTTAAAAAGAAAGACTTCTAAAAATTTATTTGTTTTTGAATTGAATTCTGGAAATTTATTAAGAAAAGAAAATATGTTTGGTTGGTTTTTTTTTTTGTTTTGTTTTACCTTTTCTACGGAAGAAAGAATGTATATGATGTTGCCCCTTAAATTTTGAAAAAGGGACTTTTAAGAAAATGATGTGAAATTCTGAGTTTTATTTATTTACAAAATCACTTCTAAAGAAAAATCCTAATATTTCGAAATTCAAATTTTCAAATATATATATATATATATATATATATATATATATATATATATATATATATTTTTTTTTTTTTTTAAAAAAAAACATTTTACAAAAGCGAGACTAAAGCAAAGAGTATTTTTTTTAGATTTTTATTGCTGGTTTTTAATTTTTATTACATTATTTCATATGAAAGGCTTCAGAAAGAAAGAGACTTTTTGTTTTTATTTGAGTTTAAGAAAACCTTTATATTATTATATATATATATATATATATATATATATATATATATATATATATATATATATATATATATATATATATATATATATATATATATTTTATATTTTCTAAAGAAAGAACTAAAGGGAAATTCTTTTTAATTTTTTTTGATTTTTGGAAATTGGGGCCGGAACCGATGAGGTTTGCCTACGTATCTCACATCCGGCGAGAATCAGACCCGCGTAGTTCGGTCCAATTAACCGAATTATTTTAGAACAAAACTCTTTCCTTTTCAACAAACAACTTTCCAAAAAGACTATTTTTCTATCTTTTGTTGTTTTTTTTTCTTAGTAAATAAAATATTTTCACCTTTTATTATTGCAAAATTTCAACAGCGTTTTGACGGTAATTGGGCATTGCTATTTTTCAAAGTAGAAAATTAGTCCTATACACTGATATTTTTTTTTTTATTTTCAAATACTCCAAAGTCAGGTAACATGCATGTCTGAGACAAATAAATGCGCGGAAACAAATAGGATGCAACAAGATGGTCTTTTCATTTCAGGTTGCTAGTCCTAGACGGACCCAACCCCTGTGTTGAGTCCCCTAAGTCAAATGCAACATGATGCAAATAAGCGTTCCTACTAGGGATCCGGCATGAAGTCGAGTTATACTAGGTTTAAACCTTGGTATTTGTTCTAGACTGTGTACCCGAGCGGACAACTCGAGTCGAGGAGGGGCAACTTACCGGGAACCAAAAGGCCGTCCGGCTTCGTAACTTATCCGTCCTCTTTCTTATTCCAGGTATCGACACTAACAGAATAAGGAGTCTCGACCAGCGAGCTTCTCTCCGGAGGTGAAGAGAGAAGGGTTCGGCACAGTTTATATGCAGTTCAGATAATATCAAAGCGGTAAAAGACAACATTTAGTATGTTATGTCAAAACATGTAATATATATCAGATAGTGAGGCCAAATACAACAATTATTCTAAGCTCGAATTCTTGAACCCTGAACCAGCGGTTCTGGGTCTAATTCTCCAGCAGCGGTTTTGTTATACTGGGTTTATAACCTGGGTATACGTTCTAGACTGTGTACCCGAGCGGACAACTCGAGCCGATGAGGGGGCTACGTACCGAGGACCCGCGAGATCGTCCGGCTTTGTAACTTGTCCGACCTCTTTCTTATTTCAGGTATTGACACTAACAGAATAGGGAGTCTCGACCAGCGAGCTTCTCCCCGGAGGTAAGAAGAGAAGAGTTTCAGCACAGTTTATATACAATTCAGATAATATCAAAGCGGTAAAAGACAACATTTAGCACATTATGCAAAAACATGTAATAAAGATCAGATGATAAAGCCAAATATAACAATTATTCTAAGCTCGAATTCTTGAACCCTGAACCAGTGGTTCTGGGTTCATCATCCCCAGCGGAGTCGCCAGAGCTGTCACACCTCCTTTTGCGTGCCCCGCCCCGAAGGGTTAAATGCGCGGGTGGAGTTTTTCCAATTTAAGTGACAATATTCGAAATGGGATTATTTAATTCAGAGTCGCCACTTGGGAAAGGTTTGGCTTTTGGTGTCCCAAGTCACCGGTTTATCTTGAATCCCAAATCGAGGAAATTTTCGACTTTTCCAAATGAAGTCTGCGAACCAGAAATTCTAAGTAAGGAATTCTGTTGACCCGAGGGAAGGTGTTAGGCATCCTCGAATCCCGTGGTTCTAGCACGGTCGCTTAAATTGTTATAATGGCTAAATATCTGTTTTAAATACATGTTGTGACTTATGTGCTTTTTATTAGATTTATACCGTTTTATTATTATCATTTATTTTTATAGAATTGCAACGTCGTGAAAATGCGCGTCGAACCACGTCACAATCAATGCACCCGTGATCGTCGACACATTCGGACTTCGTTGAGATTCGAATTTGGGTCACATCAATGTGCACCCGAATTTAAGAATATGATTTAATTAAGCCGTGCCTGAAAAGTCTAGCGCGTTATTATTTTTGAGAAGGCCATGAGATTCACTAAATGGCCTAGCCCGAATTCTAAATATTATGATTAGTTGTTGAGGGCCCCGCAATTTGCATTTTTTATTAGGCGAGGCTCGTCTCATTATTTTTAGAAGGGTATCCTACAGTGACACATTTCTATTATTTTATTTCCAGAGATAGAAGAAAGAAAAATGTATGATAATTGAAATATATACTTTGGCCTAAACCAAACTCCTATCAGTTTCTGATTAATTACTTTTAAAGTAAAAGACGTCATGCCTTAGGAAAAATGCCCTGGTCGAACAAAAGATCACATATGAGATAGATGAAATGCAATACTTAATACGAACATTTCTTAATTTGAACTTAACTGAACTTATTTGGACTAGATTAAAGGATTTAGTTACTGGATATTGTTACTAATGGGACTTTGAGCGTGACCCTATGTATTGCCTAACGGAACCAAAAAAAGATTAAATGAAACATAAACAGCATTGTATAAGATTGGAGTATACATACCCCGTATTAACAAACAACTACCAAACTAAAACACAAAGGGGCTAAACACAGTCAAGTACCAGTACATGCTTTCAAACTATTGAATTATGAACTAATCAAAAATTTTACAGACCCGTTAGTGTACCATGAATATCACAACAAATACTTGAACTTCTTCAACCCTTTTCATTTCATGCTTTCGAATTGTTTCAGTTACATCAATACGGGATTCGAAATGTGTACCTGGAAGGATGAAATGCAAAGAAGAAGAGGAGAATAACAGGGAAAATCAGCAGCAACAGGAATCAGAGTAACAGCAGCAGCAACAAATGAAACAATTGGGGTAGAATCTAGATCCCAGCTAGACCAAATCTCAGAATAGACCAACAAACGAACAACATACCCAGTTGGATTTAGAAGGAATCAGTGTTGGACAACATATCAAGACCAGTGAAATCAAAACAGCAACTAAGAATGCAATTTCTAGTTTTTGTCTGTCTGTGCTATCAAATAGAGTTCTTCCCAACTTTTCTGTTTGTGTGTGTATATCTATCTCTCCATGTGTATTCCAGCTCTCTCTTTCAAAGAATTCCTCACAGTCTATCTATTTTCCTTTTCCCTTCTCCTTTTGTCCTCCTTTTGTGTGTGTGTGTGTGTGTATGTCTATCTCTCAATCCTGTATATCTCCTTCCCTTCAGATGGTATCTCCTTTTTTTCTCTTCTATTGTCTCAGTCTAATTCTGTATAACACTCTCTCTAATCCCTCTGTATATCTCTCTCTTTATAGTTCAAATTCCAAACTTTTACAGCCTGTTAGGCAATCAGATACCTCCCATGTGCTCCCCTCTTTTTCAGATTCCACTCAGCTATTTTAAGTATTAACCCCCATGACATTCCCTTGGCAGGCTTAACTTTTAAAAGGTTTAATACTTTTTAAACTTAAAGCAAGGTATGGGCAGTAGAATCTGTTGACAGCATATGCTGTCAAACCATTTTTAAAATTAAACAAAGGACCTTTATGCAGGCCACATGCTGTGCACAAAGCACATGAGATGCACCAATGCACATGCTGTGCACGAGTGCACATGCCTTCCAATTCAGAATCTAAGCACAAACAATCCAACAGCTATAAGTGAACTAAACTGGCTCTTAATTGATTCAGGCAAATGTTCAATAGAAGCAAATCGATTTAACTTTGTTCAGACAGTTGAAACTAATTGACGACACATGTCGACTCGACTATATTAGCATTAACATACACAAACGTAGCCAAATCAGACATTCAAAAGCATGGGACACATGACTCGACTTATACTGATTAAGCAGGATTATACTTTGAGGAATCAGTAAGTCAGTACAAATTTGGGATACAACTAATACACATGTCTTATCAGAATAGGAGGGGTTCAAACAAAACACAGTGGTTCAGGCAAAGTGGTCAATCAGAAGGTGGTAAAATTTAAAGACACAAATTGAAACAAAACATGACCAGATATTTAAAACAAATCACACGGACTAAAACAAATAAAGGAAAGAAAACAAACTCACCTTAAAGCTTGCAAAGTTAAAAATTTGAACTCGGATTTGGACAGACCTCTCTTAAGGTTGAACGGACTTTAATCGAAGTGTTTCTCAGATGAGAAACACTTCGATTAAGGTCCATTAGACCTTAATCTCTTTGGCTCGGACTGGCATGGGCCAGTGATGAAGGACACAAAACTTTCAAACTTAGATCTGGGATTCAGGCTTCCCTGATCAGATTCGGACCAAACCAAGTATGGTTTGGTCACGAGGGGGGTCTGGGGAGTGTCTGGTATGAAGCTGGGGTTGGTTGGTGTAGATCGAGTTTTGACTCGAATCTTCAAATGAAGATTCGAGGACCTGGGGGTGATTCGAAGTGTGTGGTTGGTAGATTTAGGTTCAGGATGGCATGGGGGTTCTATGGTGTTCAGGGGAAGGTCACCGGCATCCATGCCGCCGGCTTTAATGGCGAAAGTATACAGGGGCGGCTAGGGTTTGGAGGACTGAGGTCTGTGGAGGGGACGACTAAGGCCTGGGGGTTAGGATAGGGGGGCAGGGTAAAGGCCTAGGCTTATATAGTTAGTGAGGGGTCGATTCTTGGCCATTGGATGAGCTGCGATGAAGGGCCAGGATTTTTATGCTGATGGGTAACGGTGTCGTTTCAACCTGAAGGGGTTTGGGTCGGTCCGGGTGGAAACGGGTCGGGTTCTGTTCGTGGGTATAGGAAATGTGATCTTGGCCGTTGATCAATCTGAGATCGACGGCCCAGATCAAACTGTATCCATACGACGTCGTTTGGACTCTCTCTGGGCATCATCTGGACTGGACCGGGCAGGCCTAGGTTTTGGGCTGAGTTTGTTGGGCCAATTTAACAAATTGGCCCAAGTCCGGAAGGGGTCTTTTTTTTTTTTTTCTTTTATTATAAAAATACAAAACTAAGTAAAATCAAATTAAAATAAATACCTAACACAATTATTTGCACACACATTAAAATGACTCAAAACAGGTAAAAATTAAACAGAACAAAATCAAAGGCAAAGATGCCCGTTCATACTTTTCTATTTAACAATCATGTTACAGTTCAGATCATGCATGACACGTACATTTTTTGTATTTTGTTTTAATAAAGTAAAAATGGGCCAAAGTCATAAACAATTAACGAAGTGCCATGTAAAAATCTCAAAATTGTACAACGGGATCAATTGTTGTTATTTTTTATTTCTTTTGGAGCGATTGTCTCGCGAAACAAAAATCACGTGCTCACAATCAGTACGGGAACTAGGCTCATTTAGGAGCCTAAACGTGACAGCCTCTGTTTGAACAAGATCTGGGCCTGAATCTGCTTAAGGCCCAGCGTCAGGCAACCCTTCCCCTCTTGTAAGGTTAAACAATTCTCCTTCTTTTGGGCTGATTTTGAAGCCCAATCTGCTGAAGATACTAGGTTGTTTATTAAAGCTTTTTGATTTAATATTGTGATGTAATACTTTCAATGATGGTTTATTAACAATGCTAATTAATTAGGGCCCTTTTAGAGACAATACTTAATAGAAAAATCATAGTTCTTTTAGGTTGGCTTTAAAATAAATGAGGTGCGTCGCGCCAAACAAATATCATACATTGTGTGGCCCTCTTAATTATAGTAAAAATATTTTAGACCTCGGGACGTGCCATTTAGCGAATTTCATGGCCTCCCCCAAAGTTAATAATACGTTAGTTGCTTTAGGTCCGACATTTAATAATATTACTTTCTTAAACTCGGGTGCGCATTTATGTGACCCAAATCCAAATCTCAACAATGTTAAAATATGTCAAAGATCACGGGTGCATTTATGTGACGTGGTTCAAGACGTGTTTTAATAACGTTGCAATCTTCCTAAAAATGAATAAAAGCGGTTAAGGTTAAGAATGCACATAGGTTTGAACATGTACTAAAATCAGATAATTAAGCCGAATATAACAGTTGAGCGACCGTGCTAGAACCACGGAACTCGGGAATGCCTAACACCTTCTTCCGGGTTAACAAAATTCCTTACTCGGATTTCTGGTTCGCGGACTGTTAACAGAGTCATATTTTCCTCGGTTTGGGATTCAACCGGTGACTTGGGACACCATTAATCTCCCAAGTGGAGACTCTAAATAAATAATAATAAATCTTGTTCCGATTGTCCTTTAAGTGGAAAAACTCCTTTATGCCCTTGCGGGTGTAGGTGAAAAAGTAGGTGTGACAGCTCTGGCGACTCTGTTGGGGACAAGAACCCAGAACTTCTGGTTTAGGGTTCCAGAATTCGAGCTTAGAATAATTGTTATAATTGGCTTTAGTTATTATCTGATTTTATTATATGTTTGGGCCTAATGTGCTAAATGTTGCTTTTACCGCTTTGATATTATTTGAACTGTATATATAAACTGCTACGTAACCCCCCTCTTCTCTCTCCTGAGGAGTGCACGCTGGTCATGACTTCTTTCTGTTAGTGTCATATCCCAAAATAGAACGAGGATTCGGAGGAGTTGCAAAACCGGATGATCTTTTGGTTACCGGTACATAGCTCCCATCCTCGGCTCGAGTTGTCCGCTCGGGTAAGCCAGGTCTAGAACAATACACCCAGGCATTAAACCTAGTATAACAAAACCTCATGACGGATCCCTAGTAGGAACGTTTGTGTGCATCATATGCATTTTTTTGACTTAGGGGACTCAACACAGGGGTTGGGTCCGTCTAGGACAAGCAACCTGAAATGAAATGACCATCCTACTGCATCCTATTTGTTTTACGCATTTATTTGCTTCAAACTTGCATACTGACCTGCTTCTGAAAATACGGGAATATCGGAAAAAGTGGGAAAAAGAGAAAAAGAAAAATAGCAGTGTAGAGAGATAATTACCTATTTTTAGAAAAAATCAGTGCCCAAATAGCGTCGAAACTCTGCCAAAATTTTGAGAAAATGAAAAATGTTTTTAGTGTGATTTACTTGGAAAAAAAAACTAAAGAAAGAAGTCTTGTTTTTCCAAATTAGTTTATTTTCTTTGCCAAAACTACGCCAGTTTGATTCTCACAGGGTGTGAGATACGTAGGCAACCCTCATCGGGTCCAACTTCCCTTTTGCAAAAATAGCCAAAAAACAAAATTTTACTTTTTGAAAATAGTTAGAGTGATGTCATTCTTGTCAGAAATAGCCGAATTTCCTTATAAAAGGGCGCCAGAAGGCCGTTTTTGCAAGAACAACCACATGTGGTCATTTTGTTTTGCAAGGCTTTCACCAGTGAGCCAACACAACCTTAAAATCTTCGTTCTCGAAGTGCTGAAAGGTCGTATTTGCGAAATCAGGTTTTTATTTTATTTTTGAAGAAATGTGTGTTAATTTTATTTTGAGACAAATAAGTCTTAAATTTTAAACACCCCAATAAACATGCAGAATGAGCACGGGTCAGAATTTGCCGGTAACAGTTATAAACAAAATCCCTTTAGAGTTGTGTATGTGGTGGGAAGATCTGGGCAAGTCAGAGCAGGATAAGGTCAATCTACATTTGGGTGGTCTTACCGGATTATTAAAGATCAGACCTAGAGGAGACATCATAAAGGCTTTGGTTACGTTCTGGGACCCGTCCCATAACGTATTTCACTTCTCGGATTTTGAACTCACCCCGACCTTGGAAGAGATAGTAGGTTATATGAAAAGTACTGCAGGTTTGAGGCATAAGTATCTGATCGCCCCAAGGGCCGTTAACTCTCACAAATTCATGGATTTGCTAAAGATAAGCAAGGGAATCCCATATTCCGAGTTGGAAGGGGTTTTTTCCACTCTACGTTTTATATACCAGAAGTACGAGCATGTAGGAGGGTTCAATGATCCAGAAAGCGGGGTTTGCAGTAAAGGGAACCGAACAAAATGGGACGAGCATAGGCGTTTCGCTTTCATGGTAGCATTCTTAGGCCTTGTGGTGTTTCCCTGAAAAGACGGAAATATCGATTTGCGGGTGGCTGGAGTCGTCAAGGTCCTGGTTACCAACGCCAAGAGCACTCTCGCCCCTATGATAGTGTCTGAGATATACCAAGCTCTCACAGCTTGTAAAGCTGGGGCAGACTTCTTCGAGGGTTGTAATTTATTATTACAAATGTGGATGATCGAGCACTTGTGCCACCACCCTCAGTATATGAGTTATGGATCCGCAGAGAAAAGCTGCATTGAAGAATTCAACACAAGGGTTTCAGGGTTCAAGTTACCAGAGGGGTTTGGAGAATGGATAGCCCGCCTTCGCACCATCACTACGGGACAAATAGAATGGACACTAGGTTGGCTTCCTGTTAAAGAAATTATGTATATACCCGCCACAGGTCCTTACTTCCTCCTAATGGGTCTTCGAGGTATTCAGTCTTACGCTCCCTACCAAGTGATGAGACAATTAAGAAGGTGTCAGGTGATGCATCCAGATGAAGATCTCAGTATCCACACGGTTGAGATTAGTTCCGACGGCCAATTTCACGAAGAAACAGTTCGTTCTGTTTGGAACGAGTGCCAGTATTTGACGACAAGCACCCGAGTGCGGAACCTATCTAAAGGCGAGGTCTCACCCGCCTACCTTGCCTGGTATAGAAAGAAGAACGCTGCAAGGGTCGAATCAGAAAGACCGGCCAAAAAACCACACATTCAGGAATTCGTCGAGGCATCGCAAGAACCGTGGGCTTGGTTTGCCAAAGAAAACGAGTACAGGGCCACAATAGGAAAGCTGGAAAAGCAAGTCAAAGACCTTCAATTCGAGAATGGCTTACAAGCAGCGGCGGATGAGGGTGAAAAGAAAAGGCTAGCCAAAGAAAATGAGGCCCTCCGAGCTCAAATTCAGAAACTAAAATTAGCGGCAGAAAATCCAGTCTGAAGTAGCAGAGATGAAAAGCTCGTAGCCAACCTAAGGCAGAAAGTGAGTAACTATAGTTTCTATTTGAACAAAGCAGAAAGTGAACTGGCCGGGGCTCAAAAACAATTAGCCAAAAATGCAGATGAACGGGTATGCCTGGTTAAGCAGTTGTGAGAAAGGTACGACGATGAGGTCACGGGGTTGAATAAAAGGGTCATCGCCACGAGAAACAAAATGATCAAATAGGCAAAAGACTTCAAGGTTGAAAGGGAACACTGTTACACGACATTGGCACAGTTAGAAATAGACTTGCAACAACTTCAGGAACAAAACTATGCAGCCAAGCAAACCTTGGAGGCCAGGGCCCAGCAGATTGGGCATTTGTTACAAGAAAAGGGCATCATAAGAGAGAAAATTAGAAACATCGCTGACTACATCATTATGAAGTGCCACATTTGTGAGGGTATGACCCGCACTACATTCTTTGCGGCAGTGATGACCTTTGTTAAACAAATAATGAACAATTTGGACCGACTTCAAAGGGATCTTGCACATAGGCCTGTAGCGAGACCGAATGATGTCCCACGGACACCAGGAGCATTGATGTACTCATAATTTTCCGTTTGAATCTGTATTTCCTTTTTGTCAAAGTCTGTGAGTCATGTTGGGTTTGCATTTTCTTTCTATTCCGAGTTTGCATTTCTTTAGAGTATGAAAGCTTGATTTTGGAGTCTGTTCGTCGCCTTTGCGTCAAAGTCTGTTGGTCTTTTTAAATTTGCTGATATTGAGTCTGTGTAATCGAAGCATCTGTTGTGTAAAAGCTAAAAATTCCAAAAATGTTTTATTTACTTGCACACTTATCTGACGGAACTACGCACGGTCTGATTCATGTGGGGACATGATACGTAGGCAATCTCTATAGGATTCAACCACCACTAAAAGGGAAAAGGAAAAATAAAGAATGATAGAATAAAGAAAGTTTAAAAGAAGAGGCACAATTGTGAGAGGCCGAAATGACGCACGCAACCGAAGCAAATGCATGATAGAAATGGTTAATTGCCTAGGTGCATTGCATCCCAACGTGTAATTGCATATGTGTTAAACTCTAAAAAACTAACAAGTTTGTTGATTTCCAGAGAATTCAAGTAGTTAGTTTATTTAGAGGATACTGGCACATTATCATTACCAAACCAGATCAAAGGGACCAATACCAGAAATCATGTCTATCCCGGAGGTCGACACTAGTGTTGAGGTAGAGGAAATGGACATCAATAAAATGAAAGAGGAGATGTTCAAGCTTAAGCAACAGATGGCCGAAATGTACCAGGCCTGGTCCCAAGGGCAATCCCCACCATCTTACCCAGCCAACCCAGCTTTTACCCCACCATTAGCTCAGTCTCAGGATCATCCCACCACCAATCTAGGTTTTCCCATTTATCAACACTACCATGGCACTACTTCTCATATGCCGCAAGTTCCACCACCAAAATCAATTCCATGCCCTCCTCCGCCAATCACCCCTATCTTTGTGACATCTCCACCAGCTGCACTCCATAAATCCCTGAGTGAACCCGTGTTCCAAGCTCAGGACAACTAGTATTATCCCCCGGAATCCACCTTCAAAGCTCCTAAAACCTACCCCTATGATCCACGTTCTAATCTCCCGAAAGAAGCTGAGAGACCAGCCAAAAATCCCAAACATGAGGAGATGTTCAGGAAAATGAAAAGCATAGAACAATCCTTCAGGGATATGAGAGGGCTAGGAGGTCAGGTAAGCATGGCTTACAAAGATCTTTGTTTATTCCCAAATGTATAACTACCGGCAGGGTTCAAAATGCCCAAGTTCAACTTGTACAACGGACACGGTGATCCGGTGGCTCATTTGAGAGGTTTTTGCAGTAAGAAGAGGGGAGCCGGAGGAAAGGATGAATTGCTAATGGCTTACTTCAGTCAGAGTTTGAGCGGAGCAGCATTGGAGTGGTACACCCACCAAGATCATAGAAGATGGTACACATGGGATGATCTGGCACAAGCATTCGCTTGTCACTTTCAGTATAATCTTGAGATCATTCCAGACCGACTATCTTTGACTAAACTAGAGAAGAAGCACAGTGAAATCTTTAGAGAATATGGTTTCCGGTGGAGGGAGCAAGCAGCAAGGGTAGATCCCCCAATGAAAGAGAGCGAGATGGTTGATTACTTTTTGCAGGCTTTGGAGCCGACCTACTTTGGTCATCTAGTGTCCGCAATTGGCAAATCTTTTAATGAGGTTGTAAAAATGGGAGGCATGGTCGAGGAGGGGCTTAAGTCCAACAAGATCATGAGTTATTCAGCGATCAAGGCAACCACCCAGGCCATTCAAAGCGGCACTGGGGGTGTACTTGGGAAGAAGAAGAAAGAAGATGTCACGACTGTTGAGTCCGGAGCCTGGTTCGGATCTAGAGGCCCGTCACCCTACTATAGCCAATCACGACCTTACCACCAAAATTACCCCCACACTTCATATAGCCCTCCACAGCATTACTACCCACCGCCAGATCCCCATTTTTCCATCCATTATGCATAAGCCTTTACCCAAACCCCGACACACGCACAGTGGCGTACGCCGGCTCCATAAAATCCATACCCAGCTCCACAAAATACATATCTACCCCCAAGGGCCTACAGAAATCCCCCCGGGACAGGTTTCCGACCAAACCCAGCCCTCAAGAATGAGAGGTCACAGAAGCAAAAGACTTTCACTCCACTGGGGGAATCATATATCAGTCTTTTCCACAGATTGAGGCAGTTGGGCATGTTGAATCCAATTGAGCCTAAAATGCCAAATCCTCCCCCTAGAAATCTTGACCACTCGGTGAGTTGTGAGTACTGTTCAGGGGTCCCTAGGCATGATATAGAGAAATGTTGGAAACTGAAAACAGTTGTGCAAGAGCTTATCGATACTCATCAGATCGAGGTTCAAGCCCCAGAAGCACCAAATATCAATCAGAACCCACTGCCAACTCACCATGAGACACACATGATTGAGTTGATACACAAAGAGGGGGAGCCCAGGAAGCCCTCACAGACGGTAATGATGATCCGTTCCAGCGAAACCAGCTCAAAGGAAAAAGTAACCAGTGGGAAATCTGTGGACCAGTTGAGAGGGGTAGATGATAAGCCAGCTGTGGTAGCCGAGAGAGGGTCGTCAAGCACTGTTGCGGTGAAACCAGAGAAAGCTAAAGTGGTAGTGCCAGGGGTTGCAAGTAAACTTGTTATGGTCGTGAAGGGTGCTCGAACAGAGCCTGTTATTATAAAACCAGTAACCCAGCTTCCAGTAATCAACAGCAAGGTTGTTCCTTGGAATTATGAACGGGTGACAGTGATTTACAAAGGGAAAAAAGTCAAGGAAGAAGTTTGCGAAACGCAAGGTTTGACTCGCTCAGGAAGGTGTTTTACTCCCGAGGAATTAAGAAGAGCTAAAGATAATTCAACGCCAGTAAAGAAAGCTGTAACTAAAGGAGAGGCAGAGGAATTTTTGAGGAAAATGAAAGTGCATGACTATTCTGTTGTAGAACAGTTGAGGAAAACACCCGCTCAGATTTCATTACTCTTATTGCTAATCCATTCAGATGAGCACCGCCAATCACTGATGAAAATCTTGAATAAAGCCCATGTTCCCGACAAGATCTCTGTAAACCATCTGGAAAAGATAGCCAACAAGATTTTTGAAGTAAACAGAGTCACTTTTTCCGATGATGAATTGCCGGTAGAGGGTACTGAGCATAACAAAGCCCTTTACCTGATAGTGAAATGCGAGGACGTCGTGGTTACCCAGGTATTGGTTGACAATGGTTCAAGTGCGAACATTTGTCCTCTCTCCACTCTAAGCAAGCTGAAAGTAGAAGAGGAGAGGATCCATAAGAACAGTATCTGTGTGCGGGGATTTGACGGCGGAGGCAAAGACTCAGTCGGGGACATAATGTTGGAGCTGACCATAGGTCCAGTAGAATTCACAATGGAATTCCAAGTGCTGGATATAGCTGTTTCCAACAATTTGCTGTTAGGGCGACCGTGGATTCACGCCGCTAAAGCGGTGCCATCAACACTCCATCAGATGGTCAAGTTTGAATGGGACAGACATGAAATAGTGGTGCACGGTGAAGATAATTTGTGCGCTCACAACAACACCATTGTGTCATTCATTGAAGTGGAAGATGACAAGGGACCATGGGTCTACTAGGTTTCGAACGCAATGTTGGTCGAGAAAGTTCCAAAAGGGAAATGTATCCTGAATCCGAAGATAAACGCCTCATCAGTCATGGTAGCGCATGAAATGCTGAAGAATGGTTTTGTACCAGGAAAAGGTTTGGAATCAACGTTGCAAGGCATCATACAACCGGTGTCTCTTCCTGAAAACTTGGGAACATTTGGTCTGGGATTCAAGCCCACGGCCGTAGACATAAAAAGAGCCAGGAAGTTGAAGCAGAGGACATGGGTCCTTCCAAAGCCGGTCCCACGTCTTTCTAGATCATTTGTCAAGTCCGGTACGAGGAGTCTCCCAGTGACAGCAATTCCCAGTTCTATGATTAATCCTGACAAGGAGCTGATTGAAAGATTTGAGAAGTTGTTCGATAGTGTGAACATAGTGGAAAGTGGAGAAGGTTCTAGCAACGCAGAAGTACAATTTGTTGGGCCAAAAACAAAGCTTAATAATTGGAAGGCTACTCATCTCCCTACTCGAAAGGAATCTTGGTAGTTTGCTTTGATTTTCCTTTAAGTTTGTACGAATTATTTCAGGGTTGTAATCCAGATTTCATTTTTTTCAGTCTGTTTGAGTGTGCAAACCTTGTTATCTTTTATCAATCAATGAAATACAATTTCTCTTTCTTCATCATTCCTGATGGTTTGCCTTTTGTTTTGTTTTCTTTTCTATACAGTTCTTTTTACGCTGGTTCTAATGACATGGCATGCATAAGGAATCCTCAGCCCAGTCTTAAAAATCAATCGGATCCCAAAATTTTAGTTCAAGAAGAAGATTGTGATTACGAATCAGAATATGATGATGAGGATGAAGCCTTCGAAGAGATTAGTAAGGAGTTAATTCACTTCGAAGAAAAACCCAAGCCCAATTTGAATGACACAGAAGCCGTCAATTTAGGGGACACAGACAATGTCCGAGAGACTAAAATAAGTGTCCACCTCGAGCCAAAAATCCGGGAGGAGTTAATCGAAGCACTCATCGAGTACAAAGATATTATTGCGTGGTCATATGACGACATGCCAGGTTAAAGCACTGATTTAGTGGTCCATAAACTGCCCACTGATCCGGCGTTCCCTCCCGTCAAGCAAAAGTTGAGGAAATTCAAAACTGATATGAGTGTGAAGATCAAAGAAGAAGTTACCAAACAGTTGGATGCAAAGGTTATTCGGGTCACCCGATATCCTGTTTGGTTGGCTAATGTCGTGCCTGTGCCGAAGAAGAATGACAAGATCAGAGTATGCGTCGATTACCGTAATCTCAACAAAGTAAGTCCGAAGGATAACTTCCCACTACCCAATATCCACATTCTGATTGACAATTGTGCCAAGCGCGAGATTGGATCTTTTGTGGATTGCTGTGCCGGGTATCATCAGATTTTAATGGACGAAGAAGATGCGTAAAAGACAACCTTCATCACGCCATGAGGAACTTATTGCTACCGAGTAATGCCATTTGGGTTGAAAAATGCTGGGGCAACTTATATGAGAGCAATGACTACTGTGTTTCATGATATGATACACAAGGAGATTGAAGTATATGTAGATGATGTGATCATAAAATCAAAACATCAGGCCGACCACGTTAGGGATTTGAGGAAATTCTTCCAGAGGCTCCGCAGGTACAACATCAAGCTTAACCCTGCCAAGTGTGCATTTGGTGTGCCATCCGGAAAACTGTTGGAATTCATAGTCAGCCGGCGAGGCATCGAGTTAGACCCATCAAAGATCAAAGCCATACAAGAATTTTCCCCTCCGAGGAACAAGACTGAAGTGATGAGTTTGTTAGGAAGGCTGAACTACATCAGCAGGTTTATTGCTCAGCTCACGACAACTTGTAAGCCTATTTTCAAGTTGTTAAAGAAGGACGTTGCGATCAAGTGGACTGATGAGTGTTAAGAAGTGTTTGATAAGATAAAAGGTTACTTGACAAACCCACCTGTACTGGTTCCGCCAGAACCAGAGAGACCTTTGATTCTTTACTTGACAGTCTTGGAAAATTCATTTGGTTGTGTACTGGGGCAGCATAACGTCACCGGCAGGAAAGAACAAGCCATCTATTATATTAGCAAAAAGTTCACAGCTTATGAGGTTAAGTACACTCACCTGGAAAGGACTTGTTGCGCCCTAACTTGGGTGGCACAGAAATTGAAACATTATTTGTCATCCTACACTACCTACCTCATTTCGCATTTGGATCCATTGAAGTATATCTTTCAAAAGCCTATGCCGATAGGAAGACTCGCAAAATGGCAGATTTTGCTCACAGAGTTTGACATAATCTGTGTGACTCGGACTGCGATGAAAGCCCAAGCATTGACCGATCATTTGGCTGAGAACCCGGTCGATGAAGAGTATGAGCCACTGAGGACTTATTTTCCTGATGAAGAGGTGATGCACATTGATGAACTAGAACAGGCCGAGAAACCAGGTTGGAAACTTTTCTTTGATGGGGCTGCTAACATGAAAGGAGACGGAATAGGAGCTGTGCTTATTTCTGAAACAGGGCATCACTATCCTATTACGGCTTAGCTTCGTTTTTATTGTTCCAACAATATGGCTGAGTACGAAGCATGCATTTTGGGTTTAAGGTTAGCTACAGACATGGATGTCCAGGAAGTCTTGGTCTTGGGAGACTCGAACCTTCTGGTACATCAAATTCAAGGAGAATGGGAAATGCGAGATCTGAAGCTCATACCATACCGACAATGCTTGCATGATCTGTGTCAACAGTTTAGATCAGTGGAATTCAGGCATATTCCAAGGATCCATAATGAGGTCGCCGATGTTTTGGCTACCCTAGCATCAATGCTGCACCATCCGGACAAAGCATATGTAGACCCTTTGCACATTCAAGTGCGATATCAACATGCTTACTGCAACATGATTGAAGAAGAATTGGATGGCAAACCGTGGTTCCATGATATCAAGGAATACATCAGAATAGGAATATACCCAGTGCAAGCCACGGGGGATCAAAATACAACAATTCGATGGTTGGCAAGCGGATTTTTCTTGAGTGGAGGAGTTTTGTACAAAAGAACACTAGACCTGGGATTGTTAAGATGCATAGATGCTAGACAAGCTACGTCTGTCATGTCCGAAGTACATTCAGGAGTTTGCGGACCACATATGAGCGGATATGTGTTGGCAAAGAAAATTCTCCGAGCAGGATATTATTGGCTCACCATGGAGCGAGATTGTATTAGTTTTGTGTGCAAATGTCATCAGTGCCAGATACACGGAGATTTGATTCATTCTCCGCCCTCGGAATTACACACAATGTCAGCGCCATGGCCCTTTGTCGCTTGGGGCATGGATATCATTGGACCAATTGAGCCAACATCATCCAACGGGCATAGGTTCATTCTGGTAGCCATTGATTATTTCACCAAATGGGTTGAGGCCAAAACTTTCAAGTCTGTGACCAAGAAAGCTGTGGTCGATTTTGTTCACTCACATATCATCTGTCGATTTGGAATCCCGAAGGTGATCATCACAGATAATGGTGCTAATCTTAACAGCAATTTGATGAAAGAGGTATGTCAACAGTTTAATATTACACACCGTAATTCTACCCCATATCGTCCCAAGGTGAACGGAGCAGTTGAGGCAGCCAACAAATACATAAAGGAGATACTTCGGAAAATGGTAGAAGGTTCTAGGCAATGGCATGAAAAATTACCATTTGCATTGCTGGGTTATCGCACTACTGTCCGTGCTTCAGTAAGGGCAACTCCTTATTTGTTGGTATATGGAACTGAAGCCGTAATACCTGCGGAAGTTGAAATCTCGTCCCTTCGGATTGTCGCTGAGGCTGAGATTGATGATGATGAGTGAGTCAAAACTCGTCTGGAGCAGTTGAACTTGATTGATGAAAAAAGATTGGCAACTGTGTGTCATGGCCAGTTATATCAAAAGAGAATGGCAAGAGCATACAACAAAAAGGTGCGTCCCCAGAAGTTTGAAATGGGCCAGCAAGTGCTGAAACGCATCCTTCCACATCAGGTTAAAGCAAAAGACAAGTTCGCCCCAAATTGGCAAGGGCCATTCATTGTAACCAGAGTATTGTCCAATGGTGCTTTATGTTTAACAGATATCGAAGGAAATGCATAGACATGGCTATCAATTCTGATGCAGTAAAAAGATATTATGTATGATCTCTTTGGTATAATTGTTGATTGTTTGTATTTGGCATTATTTCGAAGATTGAAATGACGAAGGCAATTTGTTCTACTATCTAAACACTTTACCCTTTGTTCCCTTTTTTTGAGCCTTATTTATTTTTTTCATACCCCTCTTTTGGAATTAATAACGAAAAAAAGAGAAAAAGAAAGAACAAAAAATAGAAAAGAAAAGAAGTGGAAAATATAACAAACAAGGAAATTCAGGTGTGAACTACGTTTGACCTGATCCCTGTTAAGGGTACGTAGGCAGTTTTACGGCTCGGTCATAGTAAAATAAAAGGTAGAAGATCCCTAAGCAAGAAACCGGGGCAGAGGTTGTTTTGTAATAAGAAATGTGATTCCAAAAGTTGTAATCTTAAACCCATGTCAAATTATTTTGAGCCTTTGATACCCTTTCTTTCTAATCCCATCCAAAAGCCCACATTACGGTCCAAAGAAAAACCTTCTGATTAGTTTTTCAGGAGATGACAAGTCGAACAAAAAGAAGTGACTCATATCAGGGTAATACTCTGGTCCAAGCAGGGAAAATAATGAAAATGAGAGAGTCTTGTCGGTGAAAATCTTCACAGGCACCATAAGGCGATGGAAGTTGAGAGAAATAAAATGAGAGAGTTTTATCGGTGAAAACCTTCATAGGCATCATAGGGCGACGGGAGTTGAGAGAAACGAGAGAGTCTTATTAGTAAAAACCCCTCGAAGGGCACTATAAGGCGACAAGGAATTGAAAGTGGACAAACGAGGTAAGGTTGACAGAAATGATTCGTCGAGGCATCAAGCAGAACAAAGATGTTGATTCGGCAAAAGAGTTGGGTTGCAGGACCTTTTGAAATGCAAAGTAAGGCCATCAGAAAGATTTATTGATATAATAGACTGGGTTGATTAATCCGAAATGCACGACATTATCATTGAGATCGGTTATACCATTCAGATAAGTACTTTTCCTTTTCTTCTTTTCAAACAATTCTTTAAGAAGAATTTTCTTTTTATCTTTTGAAGTCATCATCTTTCATTTCTTTTGGTTAAAGATTTTTTTTATAGTAGTTTGTTTTTTAGAAGGATTTTCGGAGCTTACTACCAGTTTCCAATATGGTGCAAAGTAAAATGTGGATAGGACAGGCCGAAGATAACGTGACGGGACAATAAAGACGTCATTATAAGACCAAATGATGGATTACTCTAAGATGCCGTGGAAAGTATGGAGTTAAAGTGGAAAACAACGGTCAAGAAGTTGGTGAATACAGAAGCATCAAGAAGGTCGAAAGTTATCAGCCAAGTTTCAAGATAGTTGAACAACGCAGAGCATGGGAAAAGAAAAAGGGAAAACCATTCCCAGCAGGAACGTCCCCCATGTTTTAAACTAACAAATTTTCTTTGATTGGAAGCAGGGACAGGAAATGTTATTGAGGACGGAAAGACATGCCATAAGAAAGATTGTCAAACTGGGGCAGAAAATTTTCTTTCATTTCGAAAATTTTCTGGAAGTCTAACACAAGTTTTGAGGGAAGCGGTATCCCCAGCAGTTTTCGGAAGAAGGCAATACAAGTTTTAAAGAAAGAAATTTCGGGAGGAAGATAACACAAGTCTTAAGGGAAGTAGTTCCAGAGGAGGGAAAACACGAGCTTTAAGGGAATTAGTTTTTGAAGGAGGAGAATAACATATTTTTGAATGAAACGCCGGTATTATCCCCCAACAGTTTTTAGAGGAATGAAACACCAGTTTTGAGGGAAGCAGTTCTGAAAGAAGATTATTCAAGTTAGAAGGAAAATGGTTCCATAGGCAGGAAGGAACAACGGCAATAGAACGTATTTCTAAGAAGTTGTTGAAGTCAGGAGCCCGCCTGGAGAATGGAGGTGTTATATTTTTAAGAAGTTGTTGAAGTCAGGAGCCCACCTGGAGAATGGAGGTGTTATATTTTTAAGAAGTTGTAGTTGAAGTTAGGAGCCCGCCTGGAGAATATAGGTGTTATATTTTTAAGAAGTTGTTGAAGTCAGGAGCCCGCCTGGAGAATGGAGGTGTTATATTTTAAAAAGTAGTTGAAGTCAGGAGCCCGCCTGGAGAATAGAGGTATTATATTTTAAGTAGTTGAAGTCAGGAGCCCGCCTGGAGAATGGAGGTTGTTATATTTTTCAAGTTGTAGTCGAAGTCAGGAGCCCGCCTGGAGAATGGAGGTTGTTATCATTTCAAATTGTAGACGAAGTCAGGAGCCCGCCTGGAGAATGGAGGTATTATCTTATTAAGTCATAGAAGAAGTCAGGAACCCGCCCGGAGAGCGGAGAGTTGCAACAAAGATCCCCAGCATAAAATAAAGTTCAGAAGTCGGAAGGAAGGCAACACTAGTCAGGAGAAGGCAGTTCAATCTTCGAAGGAAAAATAATTCGAAGCTCACAAGAAGGAAATAAGCAGTTCAAATTCGACAATCAAGAGAAGACTACGAGTCAAGACAGAAAGAAAGAAACGTCAGGGGAAACACCAGTCAGCAAGACATCAAAGCAACAAGAGACACAAGAGCAAGACTGAAAATCTAGATAAGATTTTGTAATTCATCGACTATAGTTTAGTCTAGCTTCTTGTTTTCTTTTAGCATGGTATAATAAGGAGGTCAGTAAGGAGAGGCAGCAGCAACAAAAACAATAACAGTAAAACCACAGCTTCATGGTAGTCCCAGCTACCGAAACTTCCCGAACTACATTGACCTGATTCTCTTTTAGCCAGGGATATGTAGGAAACCTTTGAAGCAAAGGTTCGGTCAAATCTTTCAAAAATGCTTCACACGGAGTAGCCGAACGAGCAAAAATCGCTCGTATCCGCTCACTTTATCTTTGCACGAAAACACTTCATGTTTCCGGACAAAGAGGGGCAGCTGTGAGCACGTGATTTTTGCCCTACAAGAACTACTCCCAAAAATTCAAAATAAGATAGTTTTGTGTTGCTTGTGATTTATTTGTATTTGTCTGTGCATGTTTATTTTTTACTTTAATTAAGAAAAATACAAAAATATGTGTTACATGTGCATTTAGGATTTAATTTTACAATTAGGAATTAATTAAACAATATTTGGATTTGCGAAAATGAAAATAACAAAAAATATGTACTTGGCATTTTTTAGCATTTAATCTCCAATTGTGTGATTTTATTTTGGTTGGTATTTAATGGTGTGATAATTGTTATTAGGAATTAATTAGTATTTTTTAATTGGTTTATAATTTAATTTAGAATTTTAGGAAAAGGAAACCGGACTGGGCCAAATTGGCCACAGCCCAGTTCTCACCCAAAAAAATTAGCCCAATACCCGCCCCAATCCAGTCCGTCTCCGGCTATATCTAAACGACGTCGTATCTGGCCAATAAATCCAAGCCTTTGATTTGTTTTGATCGAACGGTCCAGATCACCCCTCCCATAACCCGTCTTTGACCCATTCCCTGTACCCGGTCTAACCCGATCCCCTCAAAAAACCAAGCGACGTCGTTTCTCATTAGTGAAGTAATCCAGGTCGTTGATCGTGAATGATCCAACGGCCAAGATCAAATCCCCACCCCACTATATATTCCTAAAACCATACCCTGCCCCCCCTCGCCCACTCACCTCTTCGTCTCTAAGACTTAGAGACCAAACGAACCCTCCGCCCCTTACCACCATGCTCCGCCCACCGGAAATTGCCTCACGGCGGTTCCGGTGGTCCAAACGACCCCATCTTTACACTGTTGATTCTCATTCACCTCAGCATCTCAAATCCCTAAACCATTCCTTTCGAATCACGGCCAAAATCGTCGAATCTTCGATCGAAATTTGACACCGAACCCTAGTTAACCCAATCAACCCCAAATTAACACCCTGAAGCCACCTCCCTCTCCTTTTCCTTAATCCGCGATTCGTTACCCTCGAATCATACCAAAACCTGTCGAATAATGAATCTAAGTTTTGAACCTAAAACTGTAGAGTCAAAGATTCGCTGATACTTTAAGCTAATTTGGACTTTATCCGTGTGTTCTTGATGAGAACACACAGTTAAAGT
The DNA here is from genome assembly GCF_000715075.1 of Nicotiana tabacum. Lineage (NCBI taxonomy): Eukaryota > Viridiplantae > Streptophyta > Magnoliopsida > Solanales > Solanaceae > Nicotiana > Nicotiana tabacum. Next base: position 121,854,018 of record NC_134087.1, read on the forward strand.
CAAAATCTGGTTTAAAAGTTGAAGATTCGAAGGTTTTCTTCAATTACTAATGACCGGTGAGTCCTTGTCCTGATTCTATGTTTGTATTCTATTAACTCTTATTCTGATATTCGTCTTCTTCGTCTCTTTTTCTGTTTATGATCAATTTCATTTGAAATTCCATCAGTTCCTTGTATAGATTATTTTCATTCACTGTGGTTTCTTTAGGATTGGTTTTGCGGATTTGTTTCATACAATTAGGATATCAGTTTGTTTTAAGGCATTGAAATTACATCTCATTTTTCACTTAGTCAGAACAATAGGATTAGTTCAATGGTTTGGTATAACTTCTTGTTTTAATAACCAACTGACTAGTATAAGTTTAGCGCGAGGGGTTACTAATTGAGTCTGACAACAAATGGTAGTGGTACACTATTAAATTAATTAAAAGCGCTAAGTTAGTTGAGGGAATTAAAAATTGAAAAGAAAGATCAGTAGTGAGAATTACATTTGTTTAAGGACCTTTTAAGATCTAGAAATTAGAAAACAACATGGGCTAATGATAAAAGTTAAAAGGAGTGCACATGGGAGGGAATAAACAGGCTGAACAGTGGAAAAATTTGAAAAAAAAGAGTTTAACACTGGTGTTTAAAAGGGGGGTCTTTGATCAGTTCGAGAAAATGAGAGGGGAAGAGAGTTTAAGAGCCGGGGAAGACTGGACGAAGAGAGAACGGTTTGGTCTTCAGAAATAAAAGAAAACAATTCTGAAATAGGAGAGAGGGAGGATCCAGAAAAAGAAACGAATAAGGTTTTCCTCTTCCATTGAATCTTCCTTTTCCTTTCTTGGTCAATCGCTGAAGTTTTCAAGTCTTGACATAGTTTCTGACTTATTCTGAGAGTTTATATAGAGTGATATTGAGTTTTGGAAGAGTTTCTCTGTTTCAAGTTGCTAAGAACCACAATTCCATTGGATTTTCAAGCTGGTTGTAGTGTTTCAATCTATAAATCTGGGTTGTTCTGCTGCTGTTCATTGCTTTCACCTTCTTTCCTTTTGCAATTTCCAGGTACTCGCCTTGATCTCGTATGAACTGTAAAGGATCAATGTAAGTCTGATTTGGGGATTAAATGATAAAGTGCTGTTTGGGTTGATCTCTGAATTTCTTCTGTTCTGTTTTGGTTTAAAGGTGTAAAATAGTCACGTTTACTTGAAACTTTGTATCGTTTGTATAATTGGACTATTCAAACTAGAATTGTCTGTATGTTACTTCATTAGTTTAGTCCTAGTGTATTTTAATTTCCTATAAATAATTAGTATTTTAGAACTTATATTGATTGGAATTACTCATCTCATACTCTACATCAGGGTATCTATGAGATATGAGTGTTGTTGAAGAGCTGCGATTCAATTAATGAATTCACAGTTCGACGAAGATTTTAAGCAGTGGTTTTATATATTCTAGTATCACTGATGAATTCCAAATCGAGATTCAAAAGTTACCTAACGTGTAGGTCATTTAAAATGAAGAGAAAAGTTACCAGTTATGTAGATTCAAATAACCTTGAGTTCAGTTTCAACAAATTTGCTTTTGTTTCGTCAAACAATCAATATGTGTTGCTTAGCCTCAACAGATTTGAATTGAAGTGCCTTCCAAAAATGAATTTGTTTTACTCATTTTAACTGTGTGACAGATTCAGCATGTTTGGTTAACCATGTATGAATCAGTGAATATGCATGTGATGATTCAAAGTTAGCATGTTGAAATTAGCATGAATTCAGAAATGATTATGTGTTCGCCAATAATTGAGCCCGTTGTGAGTTAAAATCAGTAGGCTGAGATTCAAATAAAATCAGTACGGGATCTAGGCTCATATAGGAGCCTAAACGTGACAGCCTCTGTTTGAACAAGATCTGGGCCTGAATCTGCTTAAGGCCCAGCGTCAGACAACCCTTCCCCTCTTGTAAGGTTAAACAATTCTCCTTCTTTTGAGCTGATTTTGAAGCCCAATCTGCTGAAGATACTAGGTTGTTTATTAAAGCTTTTTGATTTAATATTGTGATGTAATACTTTCAATGACGGTTTATTAACAATGCTAATTAATTAGGGCCCTTTTAGAGACAATACTTAATAGAAAAATCATAGTTCTTTTAGGTAGGCTTTAAAATAAATGAGGTGCGTCGCGCCAAACAAATATCATACATTGCGTGGCCCTCTTAATTATAGTAAAAATATTTTAGACCTCGGGACGTGCCATTTAACGAATTTCATGGTCTCCCCCAAAGTTAATAATACGCTAGTTACTTTAGGTCCGACATTTAATAATATTACCTTCTTAAACTCGGGTGCGCATTTATGTGACCCAAATCCAAATCTCAACAATGTTAAAATATGTCAAAGATCACGGGTGCATTTATGTGACGTGGTTCAAGACGTGTTTTAATAACGTTGCAATCTTCCTAAAAATGAATAAAAGCGGTTAAGGTTAAGAATGCACATAGGTTTGAACATGTACTAAAATCAGATAATTAAGCCGAATATAACAGTTGAGCGACCGTGCTAGAACCACGGAACTCGGGAATGCCTAACACCTTCTCCCGGGTTAACAAAATTCCTTACTCGGATTTCTGGTTCGCGGACTGTTAACAAAGTCATATTTTCCTCGGTTCGAGATTCAACCGGTAACTTGGGACACGATTAATCTCCCAAGTGGCGACTTTGAATAAATAATAATAAATCTCGCTCTGATTGTCCTTTAAGTGGAAAAACTCTTTTACGCCCTTGCGGGTGTAGGTGAAAAAGCAGGTGTGATAGGTAGTACAACAAGAGATGGTTTGTATTCTTTTATTGAAGTTGGGTTCTTCACTTTGGGAATAGGTGTAACAGCTGTGCAATTTATTGGTTTGAACATTTTTCCAGTGCTAAAGAACTGCAGAACTGCCTTTGCTATCTCATCTCCATTCATATTCCATGTTCTTTTGAAAAAGCAAGCATTAAAACCATCTCTCCTAGGTGCCTTCATATCATCAATACTCTTGAGAGATTCAAGTACATCCTCTTTTGTAAAAGGAGCTATGAGTTCCAGTCATTGCTTCCTACTTAACATTGGTCCATTCCTTATCCTCCAGGATGTATGGCAGGTATGCTTCCACATGTAGATCCCAACAAGTTTTTGTAAAAATCAACCACTTCAGTTTCAATCTCTTTATAGTCTGTTAAGGTGTTACCCTTACTATCAATGAGCTTTGTGATTTGATTCTAAGCCTTCCTTTCTTTCATACTTGCAAAGAAATAAACATTATTGGTGTCCCCAGTTGTATCCATTGTATTCTTGACTTCTGTTTGTAGATTGACTCCTCAATTTTATCCCACTTCTCCAGCTGATGTATCATCTCTCTCTCTCTTCTTCAAATAGCCTTGATAGTGCATTATGATATTTCATTCTTCCTTGTACTTCTTGCAGTCCCTCTCTTATACTTTTTATTTTCTGCTTAACATTCATGAACTCTTTGCTATTTAACTGTTTTAGAGCTGCTTTAACACACTTCAAATTCTGCCATATATCTTCCATTGTCCCTGCTTTCCATTTCTAGTTAGTTTCCACAATCTGCCTAATCTCAGGATGATCTGCCATACAGTTATAGAACTTGAAAGGCCTTCTCGTATTATCATATTTCATATTTATTTCAATGCCCAAGGGGGGTCTGAGAAAAGAGGATTCATGACATGCACTTGTCTAAGAGGCATGTTGAGCATCCATTTATCATTAACCAAAGTTTTATCAATTCTATTGAATACATGGCTATTAGTCCATGTATATGATCTGCCTATTGTAGGTAATTCAACCAAATTACATTCCTCAACTACTTCTCTGAAATCCTTTGTTTCACTATCCTGCACATCCCTACCTTGCATTCTGTCTTCAGCTCCCAGGATTGAATTGAAGTCTCCCATTAGTAACCATGGCTCCCTGACTTGTTTCTCTATGGTCCTTACCATGTCCTATAATGCTTTCCTATCATTTATATTATGTAATTCACATATTGCAGAAAATTGAAACTCAGTCTTGCTTGTAATGCTCTTTACAACCCCATGTATCAGTTGTGCATAACTTCCTATTATTATGAACTGCAGTATATTTGGATTCCAAATCACCCAAATTCTCCCTTTACATGTATTGGATACATTGTGGCACCATTTCCATCCAGGTAGTGTATTTGTAATTATCTTATCAGCCTTTGTTTCACTTACTCTATGTTCATATATTGCTATAATATCTACTTTATTTGTCTTCACAAACTCCTTTAACTCCTTGTGCTTAAATACTTTATTAAACCCTTTGACATTCCATGTTACTAACATTAAGCAATTGTATTATTTTTATGTACCACCATTACCTCCCCTCCTCTACTTGTACTGCATTATTAATTTCTTTTCATAATTTGATCCTGGTTTGTCTCTCTTAAACTGTTAAAACCATTCAGTACTTGTATTTGATGCTCAGGTACAGATACTTTTTGTCCTTTAGCTGCTGACTTGCTTTTAACTTGTTGCCATTGTTCATCAGTTGCTCCTACTTTGTCACTTTCTTTTTCCTGCTCATTTACTCTTGCTTTCACTTCCTGCTGGTGTTGGCTTTGGATTCCTGATCCTGTGTTAATTGGCTTCCATTCAGTCCTTTGTTTTACAGGTGCTCTTTGTTGTTGTTGCCTTGTCTTCTTGTCTAGTACTACTTTGTTCTGCTGCTGCTGTTGATAGTTACTCCATCCGTTTCATATTAAATGAGGTACTTTCCTTTTTAGTCTGTTCCAAAATAAATGGCACATTCCTAAATTTGGAAATAAATCAACTTTAAACTCTTTCAGTTTACCCATTTACCCTTAATGAGAAGCTTTAATAGCCACACAAATGTCATGGCCCCACAAACTTTTTACCCCTGAAGCTTTTAAGACCACAAGTTTCAAAAGTCTTCTGCTTTTCTTAAACTCCGTACCGAGTCAAACTACCTCATATAATATGAAACGGAGGGAGTATGTCCTATCCTCTTACATTTTGCACAATTGTTGGGCTTCCAATCATACCACACTTCTTGCATCATCACTCTCCCTTTAGGATCCTTCACTTTAATACTCTTTGGTAGCTCCTTGACATCTACCTCCACTAAAATTCTTGCATAGGAAATTCTTTCAATGTTTTAAGTACAAGCATTAGCATATATGGGCTGGCCTAGACCACTCCCAATTTTGCTCAGTACACTTGCACTCCAGCAGCTCAAAGGTAGATTTGGCAACTTCACCCATATTGGTATAGTCTTTAAGTCTTCTTCATCAAAATCAAAATCAGCAGTCCATTGCTTAACTACTACATGTTTGTTGTTAAGCATGCGAGGCCCAGAGTACATCACCATATTCCTTTCCTCTAGGCTTGAAAAATTCACCACAAAATACCCTTCATTATGGTAATATACCTTAGGTTTAATAGAGAAGTTCCCCTGCCCAGCTATAAACCTTTTCATAGCCCTAATCGTTGGTGTTCCACCAATAACATACATAATAACTGCATATTTCCATTTGTTTACTTCAGTATCAATATCCTCTTGGATCAATTCGACAATTATTTCATCCTCAGATATTGTAGGTGGTACATAGCTCAGATCCATACCTTTTTTAGCCAATTTTTTCTCCTCAAATAGCATCGACCAATTCCTTCCTATTTTTTGTTTCGTTTCTAGCTGCAATTTCCTTTGAGCTCCTACGTTCTGAATTCTTGTTCCTTTGCTGCTTCCATCTTGTATCTGTACTGCTTCCTGCTCTTTGACTTGTATTTTCTCTTGGACTCTTCCATTTGAGTTTAAATCCTGTTGAGTACTTACCGAAGTTGTCCATTTCACCTCCTGTACTTTGCTTCCTCCACTTTGGCTTGGTACCGCTGGCCATATAGCTAGATCTATTGTTGCATGTGCTTTTCCTTTGTTGATTGATGTTTCCTCCACCGATTTCCTCTCTTCAGTATTGCTATTATCCTATATTCCATCTTTGAGCAACAGAATAGTAACATTACCCCAAGTCACAATAGCTTTTGGTGTAACAATTCTGACAATTCATGAGTTTCGTCCTTCCATGGAACCATTTCCTTCATCATCTGTATGTTTCGAAGCTTTGGATGGTCGTTCTCGTGCTCTCCCCATTCCGGTGAGTGTGATTCTAGGGTTTATTACTTGGTGGCTAAGTCACTCTTTCCCTATAAATAGAGGGTTCTATTCTATTGTAATTTATCCAAATCAATAAGAATTCTCTCTCCCTACTTTTCTCTGCAATACTCTTATTCTTCTTTTATTGTTTCATAACACGTTATCAGCACGAGACTCTAACCAATTGAGTAGAAGCTTTGGGATTGAGCATAATGATTGTCAATTGTTCCATGAACTTCCTTCATGATTAAATTCTGGATTTAAGGTAAACATTTTACTTTTCTCTTTCAAATTTTTGACATTCTATGATTTTAAATACAAACAAAGACGATAAATTTTGATTGTAACTCTAATGGAGTTTGAAAGAAATTATAACCACCCAAAGTGGTAAAATTTCTATGTCTTGCCATGATCAAAGTCATGTATGATCGTGAGCACAAGAAGTAAAAAATCGTCCCATTGAATTTGCTTCACTCTCATTCCCTTAAGAGAATGTGATAGCAATATGTGATAAGTCTGAAAGAAGACAAAATTATTACCGTGAAGGTATCAATGGATGTGGACGTGGCAATAGACGAAATTATAATCGTCATCATTGTGATAATGAGAATAATAAGGATTCTCAAAATAATCCTTCACTCTGTGAAAGTAATATTTGTCATCGATTTGACATGAGATTTTATAAAGCGCATATAGATGATTATAGTCCATTCATGATGTGAATGTGACAATATCTGATTTATGAATACATATTCATTTTGGAAGAATATGAACGTGCTAGTGGTAGTGAATATACCACACTCACCTCTAGAAGGAGGTTTGAGATGATATAAGAAAATAATATCATTATTATGGCATGAATGGTCATTGGTCACGTACTTATTGCACGCCAAAATATTTTGGTAATGTGATTATTAGAGAATAGCATTAATGCAAGAAACATATCTTGCATATAATTTTTATCATAACCATAATGGTATAACTTTCTCTTTAAAAGAGATATTCACCATATGGATGTTGATGAATATATGGTAGTACCAAATTAATTGAGAGCTCTAGAAGAGCCAATTATACTATTTTGGAGAAACACAATTGATTACCAATAAGGTATTGTGTTGTAGTAAGTCTCAAAGAAACTTATTCAGTTTCCAAAGTATACGCGAAAGCGGTTGATTATATTATGTTATAAATAAAGGAAAGATTTAATATCATCTATTACTATAACTTGTAGCGGGATAATATGTATGTGAAAAGTTACCCGCTTTATTCTCCAGTTTGTACTACACAAATAAAAGAATGTCACAATAAAGTAGAAGTTTATTGATATAAAAACCCATATCATAATAAACTTGAAGTTTATTGATAATTGCACATGTCATGGTGTAAACATGAACTTTATCAATATTGATAATTTATTTAGTTGGCATAATCAGTTTAGCCATATCAATTTAAGTATGATATGCAAAAATAATAGAGAATTCACAAGGGTAAATATTAAAGAACTAGAAAGTTCTTTACGAATTCTCTTGTGTTGTTTGTTCTTATTAATTAATAGACCAATTAAAATTGGGATTGAATCCCATGAATGCTGGAAATATCAAAGGTGAATATGGGCACATTCATCTGCCATGTATATCACAAAAGATGCATATGTGAGATGGTTTCATGTGCGATTATTATTAACCCGCATGGTGTTTGCGAGGTAACTTGCTCAATAATTTAATTTAGAGCATAATTTCTAGATTTTTTAATCAAGATAGTTCATCTTAATAAGTTGGCCTACATCACAGTTGGTTTAGCAAAATGATTTATTGAGTGTCTCCACTTAATAGCTAAATAATTGCTTATGAGAACAAAGTTATCTATATCAGTTTGATATACATTATATACCAAAGTATATTATTTTCTCCCCTCACAAGTGGTTCAGGGTCAGGAACCAAATAATTTCATCTTATTATTATTGATGTGTGATGTATATTTTGATTAACACTATAATGTACAAAGGTGGATTTTCAAAGTTGAGGAAGCAAGTTAGTTTTTCTAACATGAGGGGGAGATATGATAAACAGTTGAGAAAAAGTTACGTGGAATGAATTATCATGTGTACATCTAGATCTTCGAATAAGATAACATGAACTTGAAGTTCATAAAAAGATAATTCATGTGCAGTATATTGCAAAGCATGCCAGACGCATTTGCTGACCCAAAGAAAGTAGTTATATTCTCACTGAAAATGCTCCTACAAGAATATATCCTAGAAGGACAAAGTCTGTGGTACGCTTAAGGCGTATAGACAAATCGGTTTCAAATAAACTTCTTGATAAAAAAAAGGAGCAAATGATCAAAATGATCATAATAAAGGAGACAAGTGATCTAGAAGATCGCATGACATAAAACTTGATAAAATCTCATGAGAGATTCAGGTACCTAAAAATATGAATGAAGAGATCTCTATGTTATGTCTTTATGAAAAAATATTGGAACCGATATAAAATGTTCGTCAACGACATCTATCATAGCGCTAAGTATAGATGAGGATCTTAAGGCTATCGAGACAGACACAAAAATATTGGCCAAATAGACGATACACAATTCAAATAGAATTAGTTTAATATGAAAGAAACGTAGTTTTGGACATGTAGTTCAAACACTTGAAAGTATAAAGTCAATGATATGTGCAATCAGGTTTCGACATCTTATTTGTCTAGCATGACATGAAAACTTGATATGTATCTAATTAAAGTCTATTATATGACTTATGTGACAATCCTTGAAGAATTTAAATTACTTAAAGCAGATATAATTCTTGATCTTGAAGTACCACATCTTCAGTGCAATTTGTACACAAATGTATCTTGCTATATTTACACGCATGATAATATGATAGCAAAAGGTTTTGCCCCTATGTGATGATATTGAAATGGCGATTCCAACAAGATCATATGAAGACAATTCATCTCTATCAAGAATGATGATTTCAAGGTTCAATATATTCATTCAAGTTAATATGGTTGATTTGTTTATCAAATCTCTACCAACGATCTTTTGAAGATGGTGCACAAGATTGGAATGCAAAGGCTCAAGGATGTGAATTGATGCTCTCATCAGGGGGAGTTAATTGCGTTGTACTCTTTTTCCCTTAGAAGGTTTTGTCCCACTGGGTTTTCCTTGTAAGGTTTTTAATGAGGCAATCAAAAAGCGTATTGTTAGATATGTGTACTCTTTTTCCTTCTCTAGAATTTTTTTTCCATTGGGTTTTATTTAGTTAAGGCTTTAACGAGACACATTATCTGTTGAATAGACATTCAAGGGGGAGTGTTATAAATAAAATTTTATTTATGGTGAACGTCTATATTTAGAGAAATTCTAGGGATTATTACTTGGTGATTAAGTTACTCTTTCCCTATAAATAGAGGGTTCTATTCCATTGTAATTCATCCAAATCAATAAGAATTCTTTCTTCCTACTTTTCTCTGCAATACTCTTCTTCTTCTTTATTTGTTTCATAACACAAGTTAAACACCGCCACATAAGTTAAACATTACCACATAAATTGAGACGAAGAGAGTAGTAATTTTTATTGTATCTTCTTTCTCCGAATAGTTGTTTTCTTTTATTAGTTAGTATTAATTTTTAAAGCTATCATTTGACCGTTAAGAAAGAACTTTTATAGTTAATTAGTTGCTTATTAAAAGGATAGTTCTCTTTTTAGCAAAGGAAATTTGAAGTTCATGATAGTAAAACAGTTTGCTCATAGCCAAAATTTCTCTCGTCTATCTCTTACTGAGTACTCCCCGTTCCAGTTTATGTGAACCTATTTTTTTTGGTTTGTTCCAAAAAGAATGACCATTTTTTAAATTTGGAAAGAATTTTACTTAAACTTACAATTCTACCCTTAATGAGAAACTTTTATAACCACACAAATACTCTGGGCCCCTTTTTGACTTGTTTAGGACCACAAATTCCATAAGTCTTTATTTTTTTCTTAAACTTCGTGCCCAGTCAAACATGTTCACATAAATTTATACAGAGGGAGTATGATAATTGTTCGATATTAAATTGGGGTTTTTTTTCCTATGAAAACCTTGAGATAAGGTATGCATGAAGTAACTACCAAATCTTTTATTGTTGAAGAGGAACCTAGCGACCTTTATGTTGGTTACGACGCTCTCCATAGTCCATATTGTCTGAAATAGCCTTCTCGAGCTTGGCTTGACAAGATTAGCACAATCACATAGAAATTTGGCACGTTTCAGAGAAAGCTAACCACTTTGTGTTCTATTGACATTTAACTCCTAGTTTGTGTATTTATTTGCTATTAGTCTATGTAGATGATTTTGTCATCCATTCATCATAGGGAGCGATTAGGATGTCATTGTTAACTTGAAACAAAACATTTCCCTTAGCATTTTGAGATTTAGATTAGACAAGTTATGCTACTTCCTATGTACTGTGGTAGTTCAATTCAGATTAACCAATTGCCATATCCCAACGATAGCAAGCACTTATATAATTCTTGAAGCAGCAGGGATGAGAAAATGCAGATTCATTGATACCCTAGGATCAAAATACAAAATTTTTACCTTGACCAAAAGGGAGCCTCTTAGTGAACTTTGAAGATATGGAACATTAGTTGACAAGTCAACCTATTTCACTGTAACTCAGAGCTAATATTGCTTATTCTAGTAGGTATTGCTGGTGTATTCTGTGGCTCTCCATGTGATAATCATTGAGATATAGAGTTAATCCAGATCCTCCGGTGCATTTTTTAGCAATCAAATTTTTCCTGGCTAAATGTAACATAACGACCCGATCGGTCGTTTTGCTTTCTAGGTCCTCGTTTACTTAATGGAGACTCCCCATATGTGTGTTTACTGGTTTATGACTTACGGGGATGGTTGGTTGGGTTTCGAAGGGTTCGGGTTTAAATCGAAACACTTAGTTCCTTAATAGTGGCCTAAGATGGCCAAGTTTGACTTGAGTCAACATTTTGAATAAACAACCTTAGAACTGAGATTTTATGGTTCCAATAGGTTCGTATGATGATTTTGAACTTGAACATGTATTCAGATCAAGTTTCGGGGAACCCGAGAGCGTTTCAGCGCTTAATGTTGAAAGTTGGTTCATTGAAGGTTTTCTAGTTCTTTAAATTTGGTTTGGAGTAGACTAAGTGTTATCGAGGTCCGTTTCAAAATCGGAGCTTGTGGTGATTTGTAACTTGTAAACAAATTTGGTATCGTACAGAGTAGTCTAAGTATGATTCGGCGCGTTCGGGGCTAGTTGAGAAGTTTGAAGTTCATAAGTCAATTCAATTTGGTTTTGGGGTGCGATTCTTAGTTTCGATATTGTTTTACGTGTTACGAGGGTTCGAGCAAGTCCGTATTCTGTTGGTGCATTTGGACGAGTTCCTGAGTAGCTGGGGTGTGTTTCGGACCACCCGGAGCTATGTTTAACATTGCAAAAAAAGCTATTCTGGTTTCCTTCTTTGCGAATGCGGAAGGACCCTCGTGTTCGCGATGAAGGATTTAGGGATTGGGTAATTTTGTTCTTCGCGTTCGCGAAGTAGGGGTCATGTTTGCGGAGGCTCGAGACCAGTGGCCTTCGCGTTTGCAGTGACTATCTCACGTTCATGTAAAAGGCCTGGGCCTGGGGGCTGGTCAGTGAAATGCCCTTCGCGTTCGCGAAGGCTGATTGCCTTTGCGTAGGTTGGCAGGGCATATGCTTCGCGTTCGCAAAGGCCTTCTCGCGATCGCTAAGAGGTTTTTAAGGGCTTGGGCAGTTTTGCCTTTGCGATCGTGAGGGCTAGTTCACGATCACGAAGAAGGCAGGCATGGGCACTGGACTTTAATAAAAAAGGGATTTTGGCCTATTTTGTTCATTTTCCTCATTTCTTGGCCGATTCTAGAGCTTCTTGGAGAGGGGTTTTCACCTAGATAATGAAGGTGAGTGATTTCTATACAATGCAAGTTAAATACATAGATTATGGGAAGATTTTAACATGTAAAATATGAAAAATTTAGGAGTTTGTTGAAAAATCTAGGTTTGATAAAAATGAGATTTGACCACGTATGATTATGGAATTGGGTAGAAATTATATAATTATGTTCATGAGGTTATGAGTAATATTTATTTACGAAAATTTCCGAAATCGGGGCACGTGGGCTCGGTGTGAATTTTAAGAACCTTCCAAATTGGTTGGGTAATTACTCTAATACATAGTTAAATTATGAACTTTTGAGCAAATATGGTTAGTTTATACATTTTGGGTGAAAATCTGTGAAAAAATAATAAATTTTGACTATAAAAATAAATTAAGTTGACTTCGATCAACATTTTGGGTAAACGGACCTAGAGCCGTGATTTGACAGCCCCGGAGGGTCCATAGGAAATTATGTGACTTGGGCGTGTGCCCGAAATCGAATTCCGAGGTCTCAAGCCCGAGTAATGATTTTTTAAAGAAAATTATTTTCTGAAATTGTTTATGAGTTTTGGAAATAAAAAGTGTTTCAAACTTGATGGTATCAGTCTCGTATTTTGGTTCCGACGCCCGGTATAGGTCTTATAGATGATTTAAGATAAGTCTGTGAAGTTTGGTAAGAAACGGACTTGAAACAACGTGAATCAGATCGTTTTTTAGAAAAATGAAAAATTTGAAGTTCTTGAGAAATTTCATGATTTTGATGCTAAATTCATAGTTGTTGATGTTATTTTAGTAATTTGAATGTGCGAGGGAGTCCGTATGATGTATTTAGGTTGGTGTGCATGTTTGGTTTGGAGCCCCGAGGGCTCGGGTGAGTTTTGGATAGGCCACGGGGTGAATTATTGGACTTAAGGAATTGCAGGCTTCAGCTATTTCTGTGTAGGCCTGCAGGCTTCGCATGGCTCGCAAATGCGAGGGCTATGTCGCAATTGCAATAGTAGCCCAGCCCAACCTATCTCGCAATTGCGACATGTGGATCGCAATTCCCAGCTCGCAAATGCGAGCCCTTTTTCGCAAATGAGAACATAGCAGAGCTCGGGGTACGCAATTGCGAACCCTGGTCGCAATTCCCATATCTGCAACCTGCAATTTTTATACTTAGCCGAAAATCAGCTATTTTTCACATCCTTTCAAAACATAAACTCTCTTGGGCGATTTTTCAAGAACAACTCTTCTTCCAAATCGATTGTACGTCAATTTCAACTCATTTCCTTCAATCATTAACATCTTTTAACATGATTTCAACTCAAAATCAATGATTTTCATGGGGGAAATTGGGTGTTTTGGGCAGAACCTAGGTTTTTCAAAAAATTGGGGATTTGGACCTCGATTTGAGGTCCGATTTCAAATAAATTATATATTTGGGTTCGTGGGGGAATGGGTAATCGGGGTTTGGTTCGAACCTTAGGTTTAGACCATGTGGGCCCGGGGGCGATTTTTGACTTTTTGGGTAAAACTTTGAAAAAATCATTTTCATGCATTGGAGTTGATTCATTTAGCGTTTATTGATGTAATTAAGTAACTTGTGGCTAGATACGAGCGAATTGGTGGTGGAATCAAGAGGTAAAGCGATAATTGAGACGTGAATTATGTTCGTAACATCGAGGTAAGTGTTTGGTCTAACCTTAGCTTGAGGTATTAGGAGTTGTGTCCTACTTGCTATGTGTTATTTGTTGAGTACGTCGTATAGGCATGGTGACGAGTATCTATACGTTGGTGTCAAGCATGCCCATGAGTCTTATATTATGATTATTATGACCCCGTTTGTATTGTTCATGCTTTGATTATGATTTCTATTGTTGGGCAAAGTTTGTAGAAGTAATTGTGACATTTGAATTTTGAGGAGCGTTGGCTCAAGTTGTACAATGAAATGTGAAAGTATAAGTGGAAATTGAACCTTTTAGAGCATTGGCTCAAAGTTGCGAAGTGAGTTGTGAAGTAAAAGTGAAAAAGAGAAGAGAATCATTACATTATCTCCCTTGCCGGGAATTTGTTGTTTTTTAATGTTATCTCCCTAGCCGGGATGTTGATGCTTCTTTTGATGTTATTCCCTTGCCGGGACTTGATTGTTGAACTATTGTTCCCTTGCCGGGATTCTTATTGTAGTTTCATTTATTTCGTTTCCTATTGGTTGTGATTGTTGTTTGGGTGAGGAAGAGAGTTAAAGCACGAAGGGTGATGCCGTGTATTGTTTGGTGAGAGAGTGATAAAACACGAAGGGTGATGTAGTGTATGATTTGTGAGGAAAGAGTGTAAAGCACTAAGGGTGATGCCGCGCCGCACGATTTACCATTCTGTACCGATTATATTGATTATATGGTGAGGACGAGAGTAAAAGCACGAAGGGTGATGCCGTGCACATCTTCATTACTTGATTGCTTTGGTGAGGACGAGAGTAAAAGCACGTAGGGTGATGCCGTGCACTTATTGATTTCTGGTTCTTTGTTGATATCTGAGATATGTTATTTCTTCAATTACCTGTGGTCTTCCTATTCTAAATTGATAGTTCCCCCGCAACATATTACCCCTCCCATATTTGATTGTATATTACTGTTCTTCTTTTCCGCTGTATATAGTTGAATTGCATAGGTTTAATTGGTAGTCTGGTCCTAGCCTCGTCACTACTTCGCCGAGGTTAGGCTAGGCACTTACCAGCACATGGGGTCGGTTGTGCTGATACTACACTCTACACTATATGCAGACCCCGGAGCAGCATCATTTGGACCGTAGATTGGGTGGCTGCCTTCAGTCCAGCTAGAGATCCCGATGTAGTCTTGCAGGCATCCGCAGGCCCGGCGTTCTTTTCTATCTTATTATGTATTCTGTTTCCATTTGTTTCCGAGACAGATTGTACTTTTCCTTTCAGACACTTGTATGTAGTATTCATAGACAGTCCGTGATATTGTGACACCGGATTTCGGGTAGAGATGTATGTTGGCATTGTCATATTGGCTTTGGTTATTTTATCAGATTAAGTCTTTCGCTTGTTTTATTTTTCGTTAATGTTTTATTGTTGATCACATGTTAGTTTAAAGTGTTAAAATGAGTTAGAAATTCTTCAATACGCGGCTTGCCTAGCTTCTACGAGTAGGTGCCATCACGATTCCCGAAGGTGGGAAATCTGGATCGTGACAAGTTGGTATCAGAGCTCTAGGTTACCTAGGTCTCACAATTCACGGACAATCTTAGTATACTCTGAGGGATCGGTACAGAGACGTCTGTATTTATCCCCTAGAGGCTACAGAGTTAGTAAGAACTTCACATTTATTCCTTCTAGTCGTGCGGTTTGGTTTCTCAATGCTAATTGAATTTCTTCTCTGTTCTTTCGTAGATGGCAAGAACATGCGCTTCCTCATCCACCGATCAATAGCCCGAGCCCCCAGCAGTAGCTCCCACAAGGGGCAGAGGGCGAGGCTGAGGCCGTGCTAGAGGCCGAGGTAGGGGCAGAGCTCAGCCCCTAGCAGCAGCACCAGCAGCGGAGTCTCAGGTTGTCTTTGAAGATGAGGTTCCGACCCAAACAGTTTTGGTAGGCCCGACTCAGGCCCCAGAGGGGTTTATTGTTACCCTAGTACTCCAGGATGCTCTGGTCCGTCTAGTGGGCCTTATGGAGAGTGTCACCCGGGCAGGATTTCTTCCTGTAGCACCAGCCGTCTCTCAGGCAGGAGGAGGAGCCCAGACTCCTGCTACTCGCACTCCGGAGCAGGTAGCTTCCCAGTTCCAGACTCCAGTAGTTCAGCCAGTTGGAGCATTTTAGCCGTGTGTGGTAGCTCAGACCGGTGATGGAGCAGTTATGTCTGCCGATGCTTTGTGGAGGTTGGACAGGTTCACCAAGCTCTTCACTACTACTTTCAGCGGTGCATCTTTTGAAGATCCCCAGGATTATCTAGACAGCTGTCATGAGGTTCTCAGGAACATGGGGATAGTGGAGACCAATGGGGTCGATTTTGCTACTTTTCGCTTGTCTGGATCTGCTAAGACTTGGTGGAGAGATTATTGTTTGGCTAGGCCAACCGGATCACCAGCTTTGACTTGGGAGTAGTTTACTCAGCTATTTCTAGAGAAGTTTCTCCCTATTACTCAGAGAGAGATCTATCGGAGGCAGTTTGAGCGTCTCTAGTAAGGTTCCATGATAGTTACTCAGTATGAGACCAGATTCATCGACTTGGCCCGCCATGCTCTTATCATACTTCCCACCAAGAGAGAGAGAGAGTGAGGAGGTTTATTGAGGGACTTATTCAGCCGATTCAACTTCATATGGCCAGGGAGACTGGGAGTGAGATTTATTTCTAAGAGGCAGCCAATGTGGCCAGGAGAGTTGAGATGGTTCTATCATAGGGAGGTGGTTAGGGGTCTGACAAGAGGCCTCGTCATTCAGGATGATTCAGTGGTACCTCGTCTGGAGGTAGAGATTCGTATGGTAGAGCCATCCTCTTAGGCCTTTCCAGTCAGCACTTCAGGTTTCTCATGGTGCTTCAGGTGGTCGTGGTTCCCATACATAGTATTTTGATCAGCAGTCCTATAGTGCACCACCAGCTCCTATCAGTACACCGCCGCTTTAGAGCTTTCGGGGTGGTCATTCAGGTCGTCAGGGTCAACAGCCGAGGGCTTGTTACACTTGTGGTAATATGGGTCATATTGCTAGGTTTTGCCCTCGAGCACTGAGTAGCTCTCAGCATCAGGGTACCCATGCCATGGTTCAGGTACCGAGTGTTCCACAACTCGCCCATCCAGCTAGAGGTGGGGGTAGAGGTGCTAGAGGTGGAGGTAGATGTGTTAGAGGTGGAGCTTAGGCCGCTAGAGGTGGAGGCTAGCCAGCAGCAAGCCGTCCTAGAGATGTAGTTCAAGGTGGTGGGGCCCAGCCCCAATGTTATGCTCTTCCATCCATACCCGAGGCTGAGGCTTCCGATACAGTTATTACATGTACTGTTCTGGTTTATAGCAGAGATGCTTCAGTTTTATTTGATCCAGGATCTACATACTCCTACGTGTCATCTTATTTTACACCGTATTTGGTCATGCCTAGTGATTCTTTGAGTGCTCTTGTTTATGTGTCTACACCGGTGGGTGATTCTATTGTGGTAGATTGAGTCTATCATTCTTGTATAGTTGTGATTGGGGGTCTTGAGACTCGTGTAGATTTGTTTCTTCTAGACATGGTTGATTTCGATATCATATTAGGGATGGACTGGTTATCACCTTACCACGCTATCTTGGATTGTCATGCCAAGACTATGACCTTAGCCTTACCGGGTTTACCTCGTTTAGAGTGGAGAGGGACTCCTAGTCATTCTACCCGTAGTGTTATCTCGTATGTGAAGGCTCGGCGTATGGTCGAGAAGGGGTGTTTGGCCTATTTGGCATATGTTCGTGATTCCAGTGCCGAGGTTCTTTCTATTGATTATGTGCCTGTTGTTCGTGAGTTCCCTGAGGTATTTCCTTCGAACCTGCCGGGTATGCCACCCGACATGGATATTGGCTTCTGCATTGATTTGGCTCCAGGCACTCAGTCCATTTCTATTCCACCGTATCGTATGGCCCCGCTTGAGTTGAAAGAGTTGATGGAGTAGTTACAAGACTTGCTTGAGAAGGGTTTCATTAGACCTAGTGTTTTGCCTTGGGGTGCGCCGGTGTCGTTTGTTAAGAAGAAGGATGGATCGATGAGAATGTGTATTGATTACCAGCAGTTGAATAAGGTTACAATCAAGAATAAGTATCAGTTGCCGAGGATTGATGATTTGTTTGATCAGCTTCAGGGTGCCAAGGTATTTTCAAAGATTGACTTGAGATCTGGTTACCATCAGTTGAGGATTAGGGCATCCGATGTCCTTAAGATAGCTTTCCGCACTCGGTATGAGCATTATGAGTTCTTGGTGGTGTCATTCAGCTTGACAAATGCCCCAGCAGCTTTTATGGATTTGATGAACAGAGTGTTCAGGCCTTACTTGGATTCGTTTGTGACAGTCTTCATTGATGATATTTTGATATATTCCCGCAGCCGGGAGGAGCACGAGCAACATCTTAAAGTGGCTCTTCAGACTTTGAGGGATAGTCAGTTATATGCTAAGTTTTCGAAGTGTGAGTTCTAGTTGAGTTCAGTTGCATTCCTGGGTCATGTTGTATCGGCAAAGGATATTTAGGTTGATCCGAAGAAGATTGAGGCAATCAAGAACTAGCCTAGACTAGCATCAGCTACTGAGATCCGGAGTTTCTTGGGGTTGGTAGGCTACTTTCGTCGGTTTGTAGAGGGGTTTTCGTCCATTGCAGCCTTGATGACCAAGTTGACCTAGAAGGGTTCCCAGTTCAGGTGGTCGGACGAGTATGAGGTGAGCTTTCAGAAGCTCAAGACAGCTTTGACTACGGCACCGGTGTTGGTTTTGCCCACAGGTTCAGGGCCATATATCGTTTATTGTGATGCGTCTCGTATTGGGCTTGGTGCGGTGTTGTTGCAGGATGGTAAGGTCATTGCTTATGCTTCACGGCAGTTAAAGATTCATGAGAAGAACTATCCGGTTCATGATTTGGAGTTAGCAGCCATTGTTCACGCTTTGAAGATTTGGAGGCATTATCTGTATGGCGTGGCATGTGAGGTGTTCATGGATCACAAGAGTCTGCAGTACTTGTTCAAGCAAAAAGAGTTGAATTTGAGGCAGAGAAGATGGTTGGAGCTGTTAAAGGACTATGATATCACCATCTTATATCATCCGGAAAAGGCCAATGTGGTGGCCGATGCTATGAGTAGGAAGTCAGCCAGTATGGGTAGTCTTGTTTATATTCTTGTCGGTGAGAGGCCGCTTGCTTTGGATGTTCAGGCTTTGGCCAATCAGTTCGTGAGGTTGGATATTTTTGAGACCAGTCGTGTGTTAGCTTGCATGGTCGCTCGTTCTTCCTTGTTGGAGCGTATCCGTGATCGGCAGTATGATAATCCTTATTTGTGTGTCCTTAGAGACACGGTGCAGCACAGAGGTGCCAAGCAGGTTACTTTAGGTGATGATAGAGTTTTGAGATTGTAGGGTCGAGTTTGTGTGCCTAATGTGGATGGACTCCGAGAGTTGATTTTAGAGGAGGCCCATAGCTCCCGGTACTCTATTCATCCAGGCGCCACGAATGAAGAAGGATATCGTTCCATTTATGGCTCGGTGTTTGAATTGCCAGCAAGTTAAGTACGAGCATCAGAGGCCTAGTGGTTTATTCCAGAAGATTGAGATTCCTGAGTGGAAGTGGGAGCGGATCACTATGGACTTCGTTGTTGGACTCCCACGAACTCAGAGGAAGTTCGATGCAGTGTGGGTTATTGTTGATAGGCTGACCAAGTTAGCATATTTCATTCCTATGGCAGTCTCCTACTCTTTCAAGAGGTTAGCTGAGATCTATATCTGGGAGATTGTTCGTCTTCATGGTGTGCCCGAGTCTATCATTTCAGATCGAGGTACGCAGTTTACCTCCCATTTTTGGAGAGCAGTTCAGCGAGAGTTGGGTACACGGGTTGAGTTGAGCATAGCGTTTCATCCTCAGACGGACCGGCAGTCCGAGCGGACCATTCAGATTTTGGAGGATATGCTCCGAGCTTGTGTCATTGACTTTGGAGGCTCATGGGATCAGTTTTTGCCTTTAGAGGAGTTTGCCTACAACAACAGCTACTAGTCGAGTATCCAGATGGCTCCTTATGAGGTTTTGTATGGTAGGCGGTGCCGGTCGCCAGTTGGATGGTTTGAACGAGGAGAGGCTCGATTGTTGGGTACAGAACTAGTTCAGGATGCCTTGGACAAGGTCAGGATTATTCAAGATAGGCTTCGTACAGCTCAGTCCAGGAAAAAGAGTTATGACGACCGCAAGGTTCGTGATTTGGCATTCATGGTCGGTGAGCGAGTATTGCTTCGAGTGTCGCCTATGAAGGGCGTGATGAGATTTGGGAAAAAGGGCAAGCTTAGCCCTAGGTTCATTGGCCCGTTCCAGATTCTTGATCGAGTGGGAGAGGTGGCTTACAGACTTGTGTTGCCGCCGAGCTTATCAGCCCTGCATCCAGTGTTTCATGTGTCCATACTTCGGAAATATTACGGTGATCCATCCCACGTGTTAGATTTCAGCACTGTCCAGTTGGACAAGGACTTGTCTTACGAAGAGGAGCCGGTAGATATTCTAGACCGGTAGGTTCGTCAGTTAAGGTCGAAGAGTTTTCCTTCCGTTCGTGTTTAGTGGAGAGGTCAGCCCGCTGAGGCATCGACCTAGGAGTCCGAGTCTGATATGCGGAGCTGTTATCCCCATCTTTTCCCCGACATAGGTACTTCCTTCTTCTGTCCATTCGAGGACGAACAATTATTTTAGAGGTGGAGGATGTGATGACCCAAAAGGTCATCACTTGTTTTAAAAGTGAATTTTGCGTTCCGAGGCCTTAAAATCTCTTTCAGCATCACCTCGATTTGCACGCACAGTCCGGGCGCGTAGCCGGAAAGCCATTATGTGAAAATCTGTGAAAAAATAATAAATTTTGACTATAAAATGAATTAAGCTGACTTCGGTCAATATTTTGGGTAAATGGACCATGACCCGTGATTTGACGGTCCCGGAGAGTCCGTAGGAAAATATGGGACTTGGGCGTGTGCCTGGAATCGAATTTCGAGGTCCCAAGCCCGAGAAATAAATTTTTAAAGAAAATTGTTCTCTGAAATTGTTTATGAGTTTTAAAAATAAAAAGTGTATAACACTTGATGGTATCAGGTCTGTATTTTGGTTCTGGTTCCCGGTATAGGTCTTATATATGATTTAAGATAAGTCTGCGAAGTTTGGTAAGAAACAGACTTGAAACGACGTGAATCAGATCGTTTTTGAGAAAAATGGAAAATTTGAAGTTCTTGAGAAATTTCATGATTTTGATGTTAAATTCATAGTTGTTGATATTAATTTAGTAATTTGAATGTGCGAGGGAGTCCGTATGATGTATTTATGTTCGTGTGCATGTTTGGTTTGAAGCCCCGAGGGCTCGGGTGAGTTTTAGATAGGACACGGGGTGAATTTTTGGACTTAAGGAATTGCTGGCTTCAGCTATTTCTGTGCAGGCCTGCAGTGCGAAGCCTGGCTCGCAAATGCGATATCGCAAATGCGAGGGCTATGTCGCAATTGCGAAAGTAGCCCAGGCCAGCCTATCTCGCAATTACGATCCCCCAGCTTGTGGCCAGTTGTCGCAAATGCGACATGTGGATCACAATTCCTAACTCGTAAATGCGAGCCCTTTTTCGCAAATGCGTACATAGCAGAGGTCGGGGTTCACAATTGCGAACCCTGGTCGCAATTCCCGTATTTGCAACCTGCAATTTTTATACTTAGCCGAAAATGAACCATTTTTCATATCTTTTCAAAACATAAACTCCTTTGGGCAATTTTTCAAGAACAACTCTTCTTCCAAATCGATTGTAAGTCAATTTCAACTCGTTTCCTCCAATCATTAACATGATTTCAACTCAAAATCAATGATTTTCATGGGGGGAAATTGGGTGTTTTGGGTAAAACCTAGGTTTTTCAAAAAATTGGGGATTTGGACCTCGATTTGAGGTCTGATTTCAAAATAAGCTATATATTTAGGTTCATGGGGGAATGGGTAATCGGGTTTTGGTTCGAACCTCGGGTTTTGACCATATGTGCCCGGGGACGATTTTTGACTTTTTGGGTAAAACTTTGAAAAAATCATTTTCATGCATTGGAGTTGATTCATTTAGCGTTTATTGATGTAATTAAGTAACTTGTGGCAAGATACGAGCGAATTGGTAGTGGAATGAAGAGGTAAAGCGATAATTGAGACGTGAATTATGTTCGTGACATCGAGGTAAGTGTTTGGTCTAACCTTAGCTTGAGGTATTAGGAGTCGAGTCCTATTTGCTATATGGTATTTGTCGAGTACGACGTATAGGCATGGTGATGAGTATCTATACGTTGGTGTCAAGCATGCCCATGAGTCTTATATTATGATTATTATGGCTTCTTTGTATTGTTTATGTTTTGATTATGATTTCTATTGTTGGGCAAAGTTTGTAGAAGTAATTGTGACATTTGAATTTTGAGGAGCGTTGGCTCAAGTTGTACAATGAAATGTGAAAGTATAAGTGGAAATTGAACCTTTTAGAGCATTGGCTCAAAGTTGTGAAGTGAGTTGTGAAGTAAAAGTGAAAAAGAGAAGAGAATCATTACATTATCTCCCTTGCCGGGAATTTGTTGTTTTTTAATGTTATCTCCCTAGCCGGGATGTTGATGCTTCTTTTGATGTTATTCCCTTGCCGGGACTTGATTGTTGAACTATTGTTCCCTTGCCGGGATTCTTATTGTAGTTTCATTTATTTCCTTTGTTGTTTGGGTGAGGAAGAGAGTTAAAACATGAAGGGTGATGCCGTGTATTGTTTGGTGAGAGAGTGATAAAACACGAAGGGTGATGTAGTGTATGATTTGTGAGGAAAGAGTGTAAAGCATGAAGGGTAATGCCGCGCCGCACAATGTACCATTCTGTGTCGATTATATTGATTATATGGTGAGGACGAGAATAAAAGCACGAAGGGTGATGCCGTGCACATCTTCATTACTTGATTGCTTTGGTGAGGACGAGAGTAAAAACACGTAGGGTGATGTCGTGCACTTATTGATTTCTGGTTCTTTGTTGATATCTGAGATATGTTATTTCTTCAATTACCTGTGGTCTTCCTATTCTAAATTGATAGTTCCCCCGCAACATATTACCCCTCCCATACTTGATTGTATATTACTGTTCTTCTTTTCCGTTGTATATAGTTGAATTGCACAGGTTTAATTGGTAGTCTGGTCCTAGCCTCGTCATTACTTCGCCGAGGTTAGGCTAGGCACTTACCAGCACATGGGGTCGGTTGTGCTGATACTACACTCTACACTATATGCAGACCCCGGAGCAGCATCATTTGGACCGTAGATTGGGTGGCTGCCTTTAGTCCAGCTAGAGATCCCGATGTAGTCTTGCAGGCATCCGCAGGCCCGACGTTCTCTTCTATCTTATGTATTCTGTTTCCATTTGTTTCTGAGACAGATTGTACTTTTCCTTTCAGACACTTGTATGTAGTATTCATAGACAGTCCGTGATATTGTGACACCGGATTCCGGGTAGAGACGTATGTTGGCATTGTCATGTTGGCTTTGGTTATTTTATCAGATTAAGTCTTCCACTTGTTTTATTTATCGTTAATGTTTTACCGTTATTCACATGTTAGTTTAAAGTGTTAAAAAGAACTAATAAATGAGTTAGAAATTCTTCAATGTGTGGCTTGCCTAGCTTCTACGAGTAGGCGCCATCACGACTCCCGAAGGTGGAAAATTCGGGTCGTGACATGGGCTTACCTTGGAGTTGTAAACACATAATTCGTATCCGAAGAGTTTTCATATTCTTGTGGATCAGACCAAACGCCCCAGCAATATTTATATATATTACGTGATGCATCCATGGATCAGGCTGTATGACCTCTGTAGTGTATGTACACGATTGTTATGGATCGGTCCGTACGACCTAGGCATAACTCGTGCGTGTTGTCGCTAGGAGTCCGATTATATTCGATATATCTATCACGACTTGAGAAATTGTAATTATGTGTTGGCCCTTACTTGTTTAGATTAGCATGTGATCTTTGGGGATTTTTAATTATCCATTTTGCTAAACATTTAAATTATTACCTCTCATTCCATTATTGTTGTTGTATTTCATGCATATTTACAATTCTTGCATATTATGTACGTTGACTACTATTAAGTGTCGATGTCGACCCCTCTCGTCACTACTTCTTTGAGGTTAGACTAGATACTTATTGGGTACACATGGTTTACATAGTCATGCTACACTTCTGCACAAATTGTGCAGGTTCTGAGGCAGGTACTTTTGGTGTTCATCCAGGCATGTATTCGCATTATCCGGAGGCTTAGTGGTGAGTTATTTCTCATGCTCCGTTCTACAGCACCCGGAGCCTTCTCTTGTCTATTCTTTTTGAGACAGTAGTTTTGGAGAGTTTTGTATATTCTACTAGATGCTCGTGCCATTGTGACACCAGGTTTTGAAAATTTTTTGTAGACACTCATGATTTTTGATTATTAAATTCATTACTTTACTTTACGTTTAGTTTATGCTTTACATTACTATGATCATTTACTATTGTTTCTTTATTAAATAAAAATCAATGACTTCGAAAATATTAAAACGAGCAATTAAATGTGTAGTTAGCCGTTGGTTTGCCTAGCGACGACATTGGGCGCCATCATAGCCTATAATGAAAATTGGTTCGTGACAGTTTGATATCAGAGCACTAGGTTCACATAATTTTCACAAGTCATGAGTTGTCCTAATATAGTCTTTGTGCTAAGTATCTTTCTCTTATTCTCTCACAAATGGTGAGAAAGTGCATGGCATATGTACCCGTGGTAGAGGAGCTGCTCCCCCTATTACTAGAGGCTAAGGGAGGGCTCCAGCTCCTACTAGAGGACTAAAACATCCTAGAGTTGCTCCGGTTGTACCACCAGCGGATCCAGTTGAGGATCATGTCATTGAGGAGCAGGGTGAGGTGCCTGCGGCTGAGCCGGCGCTGGTAGATTTTATGTCTGCACCGGATTTCAGGAGGCCATGAGTCGTATGTTGCGGTTCATGGACTCTACGACGCAGGCTAGTTTACTTCCAGCAGACCCAGCCACATCTCAGGTAGGAGGGGGAGAATAGATCCTTACCGGTCAGGCTCTAAGGCATGCTGCTACCGCATATCAAACCCCAGGTGCACTACCTGTGGGCGGGGCTCAACCAGTTGCAGCGGCTTCACTAGAGCCCAAACCAAATACGACCATCAAGTCGCATAAGTTGTTGGATACATGGACCAAACTACATCCTCCTGCCTTTGGCGTTGAGCGATGTGAGGACCCCCAGGATTTTATTGACCGTTGTAGGGACATGCTGCACAACATGAGAGTATTAGAGTCCAACGGGGTGGAATTTACCACATTTCAATTGAAGGGCATGGCCCGTAGATGGTGGCAGTCCTATCTCCTTAGCTGACCAGCGGGTTCGCTCCCTTGACTTGGGATCAGTTCACATATCTCCTTCTGGAGAGAGATATATTCCACCCTCTCAAAGGGAAGATCTACGTGGTCAGCTCGAGCAGCTCCGGTAAGGTCAGATATCAATGACCGACTATGAGGCGAGATTCTCTAGTTGTCTCGCCATGCACTTACGATACTCCCCACCGATGCAGAGAGAGTTCGGAGGTTTTTTACGGGTTTACACTATGGAATACAGGCCACTATGGCCCGAGAGGTTGAGATGGGGACTCCTTACGATCAGTTTATGGAGATAGCTTGGCAGATTGAGGGTATCCGTAACCATGGCCAATTGTATACGGGGGGAGAAGAGGCATCGACATTCTGGAGGATTCAATGGTGCCTCGTCTAGGGCAGGGTTCAGTTCGTGAGGGGTTAGTCCAGTAGACCTACTTATCTAGCACCAGCGCCTTCTCGGGGTGCACCAATGCAGCCTTATTTCAACGCCATTCCAGAGAGCTCCTGCCGTCCACCGGCTATTCAGTGTTTTTTTAGTGGGTATTCAGGTCCCCAGGGTCAGACTCCAGCTCAGTCATCTTTCGTACCGAGAGGTTGCTATAAGTGCGGGAAGCTTGGTCACATGAGGAAATTTTGCCCCAAGCTTCAGGGCAAGGCAGCACAACAGGGCCATCAACCCATGATCACCGCACTAGCTGCTGCACCGGTAGTCTGGCCTGCCAGAGGTGGAGAGCAGGTGGGTAAGGGTCGCCCTAGAGTTGGAGGCCAATCAGGTAGCGCTCCAGCTAGGTTTTATGTTTTTCAAGCCAGACCAGATGCAACAACCTCAAATGTAGTGATCACAAGTATTATTTTTGTCTGCGGTAGTGATGCTTCAGTAATATTTGATCCAGGGTCTACATATTCATATGTTTCTTCTCCATTTGCTCATCATCTAGATGTCTCTAATGAGTCCTTGGGTGCTCCTGTATATGTGTCCATGCTAGTGGGCGATTTTGTTGTTGTGGATCGGGTTTACCAGTCTTATATTGTGACTTTCTATGGTTATGAGACCATAGCGGACCTTGGGGTGCACCAATATTATTTGTGAAGAAGAAGGATGGGAGTATGTGGATATGTATTGATTACTGCTAGTTGAACAAAGTTATCATAAAGAACAAGTACCCGCTATCGTGCATTGATGATTTGTTTGACCAGTTGCAGGGTGCCAGGATGTTCTCGACGATCGACTTGAGATCTGGGTATCATCAGCTGAAGATTTGTGCTTCGGATATTTCGAAGACGACTTTCCGGACTAGATATGGCCTAGCTACGACTCTCCTAACATTTCACTTGCAAGGCAAGCTAACGTTAGCTATATCTATTAACCATTTTAGAAATTTCCAAATCAAATAACAATAATAATAACCGTATAGTCTGAAATATGGTAAATAACTTATAAGCGATGAAATCCAAATATTAATCCCGAGATTAGTGTCATGAATACATGAGCGTCTAGAATACTACAAATAATGGTCTGAAATAAACATGACTGTCTGAATCAAAATAAATACTAAGGTAATATAGAAGGGGACTTCAGCAGTGCAAACATTGTGTAGTTGTACCTCAAGTCTCCGTTAAGAACTGGATCCGAGTGAATCTACTGGATGTTGTCGGGACCTACTCCAAAATCTGCACAAAAAGTACAGAGTGTATTATGATTACAACCGACCCCATGTACTCTATAAGTGTCGAGCCTAACCTCGACGAAGTAGTGACGAGGCTAAGGCGGGCCAATTACAATTCGCCTCCAAATTCCCTCAAATCAAGGCAACAAGTTCAAGGGTTCTTAATTCCCTCAAATCAAGGTTAAACCCAACACTTACCTCGCTTCGCAACCAGATCATAGCTCAACCGGGGCCTTTCCTCTAAAATTCGCCTCCAAACCAATCGAATCTAACCAAAATTAGCTTAATATCATCAAACAATGCTAGGAAAATCAATTACAATAGATAAAGTAAAGTTCTTTACACTTTTCCCAAAAAGTCAATAAAAGTCAACCTTGGGCTCTCTTGGTCAAAACCCGAGATTCAGATCAAAATCCAATTACTCATTCATCCCCGAACCTGATTATGTGATTAGTTTCAAAATCCGACCTCAATTTGAGATCTAAATCTCAATTTAAAAAATTTTCAATTCTACCTAAATCCCAAATTTCTACTATGAAATAGGATAGACTAAAGGTTAGAAATCAATGGGTGCCGATGGAAATGGAAGAAAGCGAGTTAAAATATACTAACCTACGAAGTGGGGATGAAATTCCTCTTCAAAATCGCCTTTAGGTCGAGCTCTAATGTGAAGATGGTGAAAATAGGTTAAATCCTAATTTTTAGAAGTCTTAAAGACTGGGCGTCAGGTGTCCTTTGCGTTCGCGAAGCACGTGATGCATTCGCGAAGAGCACTGGCCAAAAGGCCATCGTGATCGTGGTCAACTCTTTTTGTTCGCGATGGTTTAGCTCCCTGCCTTCGAGTTCGCAAGCCAATGCCCGCGTTCGCATAGAGTCACTGCCCGGTTCCCTCAAGAAACCCATGAAGCTTCACGTTTGCGGAGGCACAGTCGCGTTCGTGAAGGGTAAGCCCCCCTCTACTTTGCGTTCGCGACCAGTGCCTCGCATTGACAAAGAGTAACTCTGCCCCAGTCCCAATTTCCCCTTCGCGATCGGGGGAGTATCTTCGTGACCGCGAAGCACAAAACATCAGACGTCAGATATCAACAAAAACATCAGATGCCTAAGTCCAAAAATCACTCTGTAACCTATCTGAAACTCACTCGAGCCCCTCAGGCTCCAAACCAAATATGCAAACAAGTGTAATAACATCATACGAACTCGCTCGCATGATCAAAATACAAAATAACACCTAGAACTACGAATCGAACATCAAATGGTATTTTTTGAGTTTTGACAATAAAATACATGTATTTTAACATGGAATTTGGTAGAAATTGTGAGATTTTGGAAGAAAACCTAGAAATGATATTTATTTTTGAGTTTTGACCACAAAACTGGACATGGAATTGGGAATAAATTATATATTTGAGTTTGTGGTGCTATGGCTAATAATTATCTTTGAAAAAATTTCGGAGTCCGGATGCGTGGGCTTGGAGATTGACTCTGTTGTCTTTTTGAGCGGAGTTGAGAGTTGTTAAAAAATTTTAAATTACGAGTCTTTGAGTATGTTTTTTGGTTTGCATATTGTTTGGCTGGTTTCAGATCGTTTGGTATTGATTTGAGGAGTTAGAGAGGCGTTGGAGCCGATTATCGGAATTCGGAGTAAGGTAAGTTTCCTGTCTAGCCTTGTAAGGGGAAATTTACCTCGTAGGTGTTATATTTATTATGTGCTACATGTTTTGGAGCTACGCACATATGAGGTGACAAGTATTCGTGCGTATGCTAGTATTCCTGGTTAGGTCTGGGTAGACTTAGACTCACATGCAATATTTTGAGTTACTCTTGCCTTTTCAAATGCTTTAATTTATAATTTTGCCTGAGACTACACGTGCATCGATACATGTTGTTTTTGATATTTGGCGAGCTATTTGATTAACAGTAGGAATTATAATTCCTTTTACAAACTTCTCCCGCGTTGTATGAAATTGTCCGAAAAGTCTCTTAAACTTCATAAATCATACATATATTCGTAAGTGGGGCTAGTGATCTGTCAAGTTTCACTATTCCTATGGGATCGGGCTGAAAACTATAGTAATACTATGGATCGGGTCATACGACCTTGACATTATTATGAGATACATCTATGATTCACACCGGTCGACCCTTGGTAGTATACACGATTATTATGGGATCGAGCTGAATGCCTCAGCGGTACTATTATGGGATCGGGCCGTACATCACGGCAGGAAAATCATGCCATTACTCTTATGGGATCGGGTCGTTTGCTTTGGCAGAATCGTGCGAAATATTTGATAAAGAGTCAGCATACTTATGAGTCTTCCTGACTTGAGATGTGATCGGTCATTTGGTGTTGACCATTATGTATTCCAGTCAAGATAGTATCCGATTTTTGAGTACTTCGTATTATTTCGTCTGTTGAGGATCGTCTAATATACATATATTTGATCTCACTGTTTATTGCCATGCTTATTACCTGTATACTTTTATTATATTTGATTTATTGGACAACTAGTAAGTATCGATGTCGACCCCTCGTCACTATTTCTTCGGGTTTAGGCTAGATACTTTGGGTATGCGTTGATTTACGAACTCATACTATACGTCTGCACTGATTGTGCAGGTACTGAGACGAGTACATTTAGTGGTCATCTTGGTGCATAGGCATAGGCGCGCAGCTGCTGAGGAGACTTTGTGGTGAGCTGCATTCCATGTTACGATCCGCAACACACTGAGTCCCCATCTCATTCATTTATTTTATTCCGTCTATTTTGTATTCCGAACATATATTGTAGTAGTATTGTACTTTCACGTAAATGTTCATGCACTTGCGGCACCGAATTTTGGGGATTTAGATCTTGCTCTTAGTTGTATTCCCCTATGATTTTTCCTGGTTTATATTTTGGTCTCATTCGAACATTTAAAATAGTAATATCTATATTTTCTATAAAAACGATCAATTTTCACTCTTTATTTCCTAAATCGTTTCGAAATGCATTTTGGATTAACTACTAGTGTGTTGAATTCATTGTTGGCTTGCCTAATGATGGCGTTGGGCGCCATCATGGCTTATAGAGGGATTTGGGTCATGACACTTTGTTTTTTTCGAATATAAATACTAGAAAAATGTTATTTAGTATGTTAGTAATGAATTTTTATATCAGAGTTAAAGAAAATAGTTTAATGAATTTAAATTGTTGAACTTTATGCGTTTAAATAAAATGAAATATTTTATAAGTAGCATTTATCAGTGGAAATGAGTTAAAACATTCAGTGGGTAATTTATCAAAAATTTGTTTAAACTAGATGAATTAAGTGACATTAGTCTCATAAAAAGAAAATAACAAATAGAAAAAGTCATAATGTACTCGTACATCTGGTCATAAACCCCCTTCGTAGTTGTTGAAAAAAAGAGGGGTTTTTGTGCTTCACATATTGTAGTAAAACTGGAAGATGGGAGCGGGCAGCAAGGCAGGAGATCTGGTATTTAAGGCCGCGGCGGCGGGGCTGGGTGTCGCCACCATTTATCTCACTGCAACATTCTCCGTTAACGTCTACAGGGGTCTCTCTTGGCATAATGCCCAAAAGGTACTTCCCCACAATCCCTTTACCTTACACCCCTTTGATATGTTTGCAGTTATCTAAACCCTAATTATGTGATGATGCCCTTTGCCTGTCAAAATGAGAAATTATAGATTAATTTTGAATCGCAGAGGTATATCTTTCCATTTTTAGAAGCTTCCATCATGCTTATTTGGTTTATTTCATTTATCCTCTTATTGTCTATGTTACATGGATTATTCATTTGCATCGTGTAGAGCGTGTGTGATATAGGTGTAGACGTCTAGTACTTGGTTAGGCAGAGGTGAATTCAGGATTTGTATGGGTTCTACTCGAGATTCTACCACAATCTCTATTTGATTTACTAGGTTCGAATCAATTATTTGTACTTATCTAGTGGATTTTTCAACACATATATAGGCTCTGAGCCAAAGCTACTGCATTCGGATGAACTCATAACTTATCTCTACATCCGCCGCTGTAGTTGGGTTGTTCAAAATACGCTTAAAATTAGTGAAGGATTAGACTTAAGTATAGTAGGCTTACTATACCCAAATACTTACCCTTACTTATCAACCAAAAAAAAAAAAAATAACCCCCCAAATAATTACCCTTAAAATGAGTCAGTTTAACATAGCTCCTAATTCGTTTTTCATGAAGAACATCTCCTAGTACAAATTTAAAAGACATACCATAATTTTCTTTCTCTACTGGGTTCCGATTAACCCATAACTTTGGATTGTTGAGCTCCAGATTTCTATTTCTTATTTAGCTGGTTTTACTGCCCTCTACTTGAAACCCGAATACTCAGTGAGCCAAACGAATAGTTCGAAGTTCCAGCTGCCACTTGGGCATTAGAAGAGCCTGTACCTTTCCCCTAAATCCTATTCATTAAGATTTTAGCTCGTCTATCTTTGTGTGATTGCATGACAAGATCTAGTTGTCAATGTTTTGTTTGTGTCAACAATGGTAGTCTTATCTGTAAGCATCGGGCAATTGTGTGACTTGTATCAAAAGTTAATACCAAGAAATGCCTGTCTTTGTGACTTCTTTATGTTAAACTACTGGATGCGAACTTTAAAACAATGTTTAGTTCCAAAATGGAAGTAGAAGGGTAAGGGGAGAGAACATGTCTCTTTCAGTGGAATATTTATCATTTACGCCCTATTGTTTGGAATAAGTGGAAGGTAAATAACATTTAGTCTTAAAGGGGGGCTAAATGCAGACTTGGACAGGTATCCAGCCCTTTACTTGTACTTCCTCTCTTGCACTCTTCTTTTCTACCCGTTGATACATATTAAGTATTGTCACACCTCCTTTTTTACTACACCCCGTAAAGGGTGTATAATGGAGTTTTTCCAATTAAAGGACAATCGAAACGGGATTTATTATTAAAAGATTCAGAATCGCCACTTGGGAGATTTATGGTATCTCAAGTCACAGGTTCAAATCCCGAATCGAGGAAAAGTTGACTCTGTATTATAGTCCGCGAACCAGAAATTCGAGTAAGGAATTCTGTTAACCCGGAAGAAGGTGTTAGACACTCCCGAATTCCGTGGTTCTAGCACGGTCGCTTTGATCATACTTGGCTTACTAAATTGTCCAATTACTCGATTTTAGAACCTATGTGCTTTTACCTTTTACAGCTTAAAGAAAAATTATCGTGAAATGAGTCACGCGTACGTGTACCCATCCGTTTGGCGCGTCAAAATCATGTCACACGAACGTGTCCACAATTAATAACGCACTATTATTATTAAGAAAGTTTAGCCGAAGTTGCGCGAACGCATACTCCGGTTTTGTTTTTAGAAATCGTAATCATGTCACGCGAACGTGTCCACAATCACGGTGGTATATTAAACGGACCTAAAGCAAACTACGAACATTTGTTATTTTATATCTAAATCATAAGAAATTAGTAGAGGGCCATGCATTTTAAGATTTTATTTGGCACGGCGCACCTCCGATCTATATTTGAAAAGCCCAATTAATTAACTAAGGAAAATTTGCGGAAACTTCTACTTGTTTAAACTAAGGGTTCTACCCTACAAGTTACTAAACGCATTGTATTAGAGAATTAAAGACCCAAAGGGAAACTATTTCAAACACCATTGAACAGACCCCTTTTAAAATGTCTTTAGAAATTGGGCTCAAACCCAGCCCAATTTTTGATGAAGCAAAGGCGCCCAGGGATCTGTATTCGACATACCATTCAGCTGGGCCTGCGTTAGGCCCTAGTTTTATGCCAATCAAGGAGTGAAAATTAATGATATTAATTTGGAACATGAAATTGACTTAGCAAACTTAAACTCCGATTTTGAAATATCAAACACCAATTACCTATCTAGCTTTCTAATCTTAACTATTCCAACATGAAATGACCAAATAAACATTCTGACCACAAATTTCCAAATCAAGCAATCATCTGATCATTACGCTTGAAACCAGTTTTTAACTAGTTTCAACATGAATCTGAACCTTGACTTCGAGCGTGAACATGCTTACAAAATAGAGTCTGGGTAAATTGATATACATACAAGCCAATACTTAGCATTTTAATGAATTCAAATGGTCATCACAGCTAAAACTACATTGATCTTCAGCATAAACTAAACAAAGGTATACAACCCCAAAGCATTAAATTAAACCTCTGTGACAAAGCCTTAACAACTCCTTTACCCAGCACACACTCGAACTCATTAGAAGAAAACCAAGTAGCTAGAGTCCATAGTTCATTTATCACTACAAAAGCAGATTTGCTACTATAGGTTCAGAGAATAAAGATTCAGAAAAAAAGGAAGGAGATGAACTAAATTATGAATAACAAACTAATGCTAAGCTCTACAATTCCATTTTTCATTTCACCCTTCAAGTCAAGCATTCACCTTATACAAGTTGTAGAGCGTGTACCTGGAAATTGACAAGGAAAAGAAGTGAACACTCAGCAGTAAACAACAGCAAAAGACAACCCCAGGTTCAACCAATTGAACAATGAAATCAGCTCATGAGTGTCAATGGAATAGTAGAAAAAAAATCCAAAAAAACCCCCAGCTCTAAACCAACTCTTGAAGTCCCAGATTCAAGATCTTTCTAATCCGAGCTATGACTTGAAAATAACCTTTTCAGCAAATTTCTAAACCAACACCAGAAATCCAGAAGCTGAATTTTAATGTAATTCAAGTAGTTTCAACAAAAGAGCCCAGAACATCAAGTGTTATTTCAGAATGCACTCACCAAAAAATGCCCAGCCATTTTAGTTTTCAGATTTTTTCTCCCCTCTAGCCGTTTCTCTGTTTTTTGTTTTTTTTAGCCCTCTCAAATCTGCCTTGAACTCTAAGTAACAATGCCTTTATAGGCAAGCTACTAGGGCTCCCTTAAAGAATTCGAAATTGCCCTTAAAACCTTTTGAAGTTTTCACTTTAGCTTAGCAATCCCTGGTGTAAACTTCAGAATTCCAAAATAGCCCCCATCCCAGCTTCCTAGAAGCTTCCCAATTCTGTTGCAAATAGATTCCCTTACTAAGACTACCTAAATTACCCTCTATATCCCTGTTTATTACCCCCTAAAACGTGTGGGTATGGGCCATGGGTCAATGACCCAATTTTCTGAAACAAAAATGAATTGGATTTTAACCCAAACCCACCCCGCAAGATAAAAAACCCAAACAGCTCCAATTGTCACTTGCCCCATTATCAAATTGCTACCTAAAATAGCACATGCCAACTTGTTTTATCAACTTAAGAAATTAGCCTAAATGATTTACTAATTCAACATTAACCAAACTAACAATTTTAAGCCAGAACTCCACCTACTCATGCATGAATTGAAGAACTCCGGGACGGAAAAAAAAATGAAAAACCACCCAAGAAGAAAGGAAAGAACAGAGACTAAAAAAAGGAGGAAAGAATAGACCAGAGGCAGAATAGTGAATACGTACTACAGTTCGGATCAAGAGAAGATAGTCTTGGGTCATCAAACCTTCGGATTTCCGGTCAAATGTGATATTAATCGCATGTTGTCATAGAGAGCAAACGAATAAAATCACACTAGACCCAAAACATCTGCAGAATCTTGATTAGGATTTTAGGGCTCAACTTGTATTCAAGATTCGGGGAGTTCCATTAAGATTCGAGGGTAATGGGTTGGATATTTGGGATGGGGAAGACGTGGTGGTTTTGTGGTGTATTTTTGGAGTGATTTGGGAGGAGTTATGTTTTGGGTCCGATCTTCGATCTAATATTCGAAGGGTTTGGCTGAGATTCGAGAGAGATGGTTTGGGGTTTGGAATGGGGAGATGGAGGGGAATCAAGGGTGTAAATTTGGGGTCGATTGGAGTACCGCCGCCGGCGGAGACGATTTCCGGCAGGCGGTTCCGGCGGGGGTGATGAGGGTCTGGTGAAGGAGATGATAGGGGTAAGGGGGGGGGGGCTGTTTGGACACTGATATATCAAACTGACCCAAGCTTCAGGACCGTCCGATCAAGAAACCTCGACGGTCCGATCCTGATCTGTTGCCAACGAAACGGGGTCGTTTTGATTAAGGGGGGGGGAAGACCGGACCGGGTTAAGGTGGTTTGGGCCGGGTGAGGGGGTTTGGACGAGTACGGGGATGGACGACTTGGGCCTGGGGAATTTCGAATACAAATGGCCCAAATCAGGGTCTTCTAAATCCAACTCTTTTTATTTTCCTTTCTTTTGATTTTTTTGATTTGATTTTTTTTTCTAATTTCTTTTAAAAATCAAATTAAAAATTAAAAATTAAAATAAGACCTAAATTAATTCCTAATCAAATTATCCTATCAAATTGAATTAACTAACTCTAAATAATGCTCACCTCTATTAATTAAATGCCAAATTAAAGAAAACTAACCAAAATTTGAAAAATTAAAATTAAAGTGCGAAAAATGAACTATTTTGTGATTTTCTCATTTTTATAAAACACTAAATTATTAATTAATCTAAAAAGGTGTACAATTAAATCCTAAATGCAACATATTTTTGTACTTTTCATTAATTAAATAAAATAAATATGTGCAGACAAATGCAAACATAAAATGCCACAAAATTTGCAAAATTGCAAATAACGAAAAGAAATTATTTTGTTTTGAATCTATGGGAGTAATTCCTATAGGGCAAAAATCACGTGCTCACAGCTGCCCTTTTTGCCCGGAAACATGAAGAGTTTTCGTGCAAAGATAAAGTGAGCGGATACGAGCGATTTTTGCCCGTTTGAATATTCCGTGGGAAGCATTTTAAAAGATTTGACCGCACCCTACTTCAGAGGTTGCCTACATTTCCTTGGCTATAAAGGAATCAGGTCAGTGTAGTTCTGGAAGTTTGATAGCCGGGACTACCATGAAGCTGTGATTTCACTGTTGCGGCTGCTGCTGCTACTGCTTATTGAACCCCTTATTACACCATGTCAAAATAAAAAGAAGCTAGACTAGACTATGATCTATGTATTACAAAATCCTATCTATAACTTCAGACTTGCTCTGGTGGTTCTTGTTGCCTTGTTGACTTGTATTCTCCCGGTGGAATCCCTTTGTTGCCGTCTTGAATTGTAATCTGAGATGTTTTCCTTTTCTCCAGGTGGATGCCTGACTGCCAACTACATTTTGAGATGTTTTTCTTTTCTCTAGGTGGACGCTTGTCCGCATGAACTTGAATGTATTCCCTACTCTCCAGGCGGGCTCCTGATCGCTGAACTTGAATGTATTCCCTGCTCTCCAGGCGGGCTACTAACTTCAACGAAATAGACAAAAACAGAGGAAATTTCCTGCCCCAATTTGGGTATCTGGGGACATGTGTAAGTGTAAAGCGGATCACATTACCAACTATCAATAAGAACTTGAAAGCTAAAACTTGAATTGTACTCCCTTGTTCTCCAGGCGGGCTCCTGACTGTTGACTTGAAATGTATTCCCTGCTCTCCAAGCGGGCTCCTGACTGCTGGACTTGAAACGTATTCCCTACTCTCCAGGCGGGCTCCTGACTGCTGGACTTGAAACGTATTCCCTACTCTCCAAGCGGGCTCCTGACTGCTAACTTGAAATGTATTCCCTACTCTCCAGGCGGGTTCCTGACTTCGAACTTGAAATGTATTCCCTGTTCTCCAGGTGGGCTCCTGATTTCGAACTTGAAATGTATTCCCTACTCTCCAGGCGGGTACCTAATTTCAACAAAATAGACAAAATAAAGAAAACTTTCTGTCCCAGTTTGGTAGCTGGGCACATATGTGAGTGTTAAACTGAATCATATTACCAAATATTACTAAGAATTTGAAAGCTAGGTCCCATTATCCAGGGGGTCCTGATGACTATTTCAAATCTACGCCATATCTTTTAAAAGCATGACTTCTGCTACATCTTGTTATCTAAGAAGGTCTTAAACTACTCCCCATTATCCAGGATGGTCCTGAAAATCCAAGGTCAAATTTTATCTCAATAGTGACAGCTTTTATAGCTGAACTATACTACCCTACAGTAGGATTT
This sequence comes from Nicotiana tabacum, assembly GCF_000715075.1. NCBI lineage: Eukaryota > Viridiplantae > Streptophyta > Magnoliopsida > Solanales > Solanaceae > Nicotiana > Nicotiana tabacum. Next base: position 121,890,918 of record NC_134087.1, read on the forward strand.
ACGCTAAATGTTGTTGTCTAACCGAAACTTTAAAACTAAGTCCCATTGTTCAGGAGGGTCCTGGAATTCTGAAATTAAATCCCATTATCCAGGAGGGTCCTGAAAATTTTAAAACTAAATCCCATCTCAAGCATGCGAACTTGAAACCATTTTACACTCCTTGGGGTACATTTATGCTAGATTTTACTACTCATGATTGTTTTGATTTTTAAGCTAGGTCCCATTTTTCAGGAGGGTCCTGAAAATTTCCAATTAAATCCCATTATTCAGGCGGGACCTGAGAGTTTATCGTCAAACCTGTTTGGTGCTCGACTTTCTTTGCGGAGGATTTTCCCGAAACAACCGAAACTTTCTGCCCCTGTTTCAATCAAAGAAAAATCTTGTCAGTTTTTAAATGTGGTGGTTAGTTGACAACATCTTTCGTTGAAGACCTCTCCGCTGTCATGCTTTGTTTTGATTAGCTTCCTCTGCACTGGCTAAGAACCGCTTGACTTCCCGGCTGACTTTCAAAACCCATAACTTGAATGACCCGAGTGTTCTATACCCATGCTGTTGTTTCACCTCTGACCCCTTTATCTGAACCTTTGCATTTCCATGTCATTACCAAATCATTCCACCGATGAAATTTCCGGTGATTCCTTGTACCCCTTTGCATCATGTTATCCTTAATATACTCTGACCACGCTGTGCTTTGCAATGGTGGAAGTTGGTAGTGAGCCTTGAAATCCTTTTTCACTTGCTTTGAGTAGGACTGACATTGAAACATCTTAGACAAACAAACCCCAAAAGAAAAAAAAAATGAAATGCAATGATTTTGTGAGTTAAGGATACGAAGAATCCAAAACCGGATGACTGCTAAAAGGAGAAAGAAAAGAAACTTATCTGACTGGAACAGTTGGTACCAATGATCATGACATGCATTTCGGATTAATCGGCCCAATCTGTTCAACCAATCAGCTTTCAGTTGCCGTACTTTGTTGCCCTAGAACTTCCATAACTTGATTACTTTACCCAAACCTTGACCTTGTTCATCCTGCGGTGCCTTGAAACAGTTTTCTACCAACAGACCTTTCTCACTTGTTGACTTTTCACCTAACTTTCGCCTTAAGGTACCCGTGAGGGTTTTCACCAATAAGACTCTCATTTTAATTTCTCTCAACTCCCGTCGCCTTACGGTGCCTGTGAAGGTTTTCACCAATAAGACTCTCATTTTGTTTCTCTCAACTCCCGTCGCCTTACGGTGCTTGTGAAGATTTTCACCAATAAGGCTCTCCTGCTTGAACCAGAGTGTTGCCCCTGACATGAGTTACCTTTATCTGCTCGACTTGGCATTTCTCAAAGACTGATCAGAAGGTCTTTCTTTGGCCCGTAATGTGGGCTTTCGAACAGGGTTAGAAAGAAAGGGTATAAAAGGCTCAAAACAATTAGAATGAGTTCAAAATTACAACTTTCGGAATTAGATTTCTGACATTAATCACAACTTCTGCCCCAGTTTCTTGCTTGGGGACTTTTGGATTTTTACTTTGATGGGACCGAACCGTGAGGCTGCCTTCGTATCCTTAAAAGGAATCCGGTCGAACGTAGTTCATGTCATAGAAATTACTTCGTTGTTGTGATTTTCTCTTCTCTCTTTCTTTTCTTTCTCTTTTGCTTTTTCTTTTTTTCTTCTTCTGTTGTTTTTCTTCTTCTCTTCTTTCTTCTTTCTCTTTTTTTTTTCTTTTCCTTTTTTCATTCTTTTCTTTCTCTTTTCCTTTTTCTTTCTCTTTTTCTTTTCTTCTTTTTCTTATCTTTCACGCTTGTGTTTCTGATATTCGCTACTAATTCCGAAAGAGGAGTATGAAAGAAAATAAATAAGGCTCAAAAGGGGTGACAAGGGATAAAGTGTTTAGATAGCAGAACAAAATGCCTTCGTCATTTCAATATTCAAACATGCCAAATACAAACAAGTACAATCAAACAAAGAGATCATACATAGTATCTCTTGACTGCATCGGAATTGATAGCCATTTCCACACATTTCCCTTCTACATCTGTCAAATATAACGCGCCATTGGACAACACTGTAGTTACAACAAATGGCCCCTGCCAGTTTGGGGCGAACTTTCCTTTTGCTTCGACCTGACGAGGAAGAATGCGTTTCAATACTAACTGACCCGCTTCAAACTTCCGTGGACGCACCTTCTTATTGTATGCTGTTGCCATTCTCTGTTGATACAACTGGCCATGACATACTGCTGCCAGTCTCTTTTCATCGATCAAACTTAATTGCTCCAAACGGGTTTTGACCCACTCATCATCATCGATCTCAGTCTCCGCGATAATTCGAAGGGATGGGATTTCCACTTCTGCGGGTATCACTGCTTCAGTGCCATACACAAACAAATAAGGAGTCGCCCCTACTGAAGTACAGACAGTAGTGCGATAACCCAACAATGCAAACAGCAGCTTTTCATGCCACCGCCTAGAAACCTCCACCATTTTTTGAAGTATCTTCTTTATATTCTTGTTAGCCGCCTCAACTGCTCCATTTGCCTTAGGGCGGTACGGGGTAGAATTGCGATGTGTAATCTTGAACTGCTGACATACCTCTTTCATCAGATGACTATTGAGATTAGCCCCATTGTCTGTAATGATCACCTTTAGTACCCCAAACCGGCAAATGATATTTGAGTGCACAAAATCAACCACCGCCTTCTTGGTTACAGACTTGAATGTTTTAGCCTCTACCCACTTGGTGAAGTAATCAATGGCCACCAGAATAAACCTGTGCCCGTTGGACGCTGCTGGCTCGATTGGTCCAATGACATCCATTCCCCAAGTAACAAAAGGCCATGGTGCAGACATTGTATGTAGTTCAGATGGTGGAGAATGAATCAAATCTCCATGCACTTGGCACTGATGACATTTACGTACGAAACTGATACAATCTCGCTCCATAGTGAGCCAATAATAACCTGCTCGGAGAATCTTCTTTGCCAACACGTACCCGCTCATGTGCGGTCCCCAGACTCCAGAATGTACTTTGGTCATAATGGCTGTAGCCTGCCTAGCATCTATGCACCTCAGCAGCCCAAGATCTGGAGTCATTTTGTACAAAACTCCCCCACTGAAGAAAAATCCGCTTGCCAAGCGACGAATTGTCCTCTTCTGATCACCTGTAGCTTGTACTGGATATACTCCTATCCGGATGTATTCCTTGATATCGTGGAACCATGGTTCGCCATCGAGTTCTTCTTCCACCACATTACAATAAGCATGCTGATCGCGGACCTGAATATGCAACGGGTCTACATAAGCCTTATCTGGATGATGCAACATTGACGCCAGAGTAGCCAAAGCATCGACAACTTCATTATGGATCCTTGGGATATGTCTGAATTCTATTGACTGAAACCGTTGACAAAGATCATGCAAACATTGTCTGTATGGTATGAGTTTCAGATCCCGTGTTTCCCATTCTCCCTGAATCTGGTGCACCAGGAGGTCCGAGTCACCCAAGACCAAGACTTCCTGGACACCCATATCCACAGCTAACCTCAAACCCAGAATGCATGCCTCGTACTCAGCCATGTTGTTGGTACAGTAAACACGAAGCTGAGCCGTAACAGGGTAGTGCTGCCCTGTTTCAGAAATAAGTACCGCTTCTATCCCCACGCCCTTCATGTTTGCAGCCCCATCAAAGAAAAGTTTCCATCCCGGCTTCTCAACTTGTTCCAACTCATCAATGTGCATCACCTCTTCATCGGAGAAATAAGTTTCCAAAGGTTCATAATCCTCATCAACCGGATTCTCGGCCAAATGATCCGCCAAGGCCTGTGCTTTCATTGCAGTTCGAGTCACGTAGACAATGGCAAACTCTGTGAGCAGGATCTGCCACTTTGCAAGCCTCCCTATGGGCATAGGCTTCTGAAAGATATACTTCAATGGATCCAAACGAGATATGAGGTAAGTAGTATAAGACGACAAATAATGTTTCAGCTTCTGGGCTACCCAAGTTAGGGCGCAACACGTCCTTTCAAGATGAGTGTACTTAACCTCGTAAGATGTGAATTTCTTACTGAGATAATATATGGCATGCTCCTTCCTGCCAGTGATGTCATGCTGTCCCAACACGCATCCAAATGAATTGTCCAAGACTGTCAAATATAGAATCAAAGGCCTCCCTGGTTCTGGCGGGGCCAGCACAGGTGGGTTTGACAAGTACCCCTTTATCTTATCAAACGCTTCTTGACATTCATCTGTCCACTTGACCGCAGCGTCTTTCTTTAACAATTTGAAGATATGCTCACAAGTTGTCGTGAGCTGGGCAATAAACCGGCTGATGTAATTCAATCTTCCCAACAGACTCATCACTTTAGTCTTGTTCTTTGGAGGTGGCAATTCCTGGATGGCTTTGATTTTTGACGGGTCTAATTCAATACCTCGTCAGCTGACTATGAATCCCAACAACTTCCCAGACGGAACACCAAACGCGCATTTTGCAGGATTGAGCTTGAGATTGTACCTGCGAAGCCTTTGGAAGAACTTTCTCAGATCTCTGACATGGTCAGACTGCTTTCTAGACTTTACAATCACATCATCCACATAAACCTCGATCTCCCTGTGTATCATGTCGTGGAATATGGTCGTCATTGCCCTCATATAGGTTGCCCCAGCATTTTTCAAGCCAAATGGCATGACCCGATAGCAGTACGTTCCCCACGGTGTGATGAATGCTGTCTTTTCTGCGTCTTCCTCATCCATTAAGATCTGGTGGTAACCCGCATAACAATCAACAAAAGAACCAATCTCATGTTTGGCACAATTATCGATCAATATATGGATGTTTGGCAGTGATAAGTTATCCTTGGGACTTGCCTTGTTGAGATCTCGATAATCAACACACAATTATCGATCAATATTTGATCTTTACACTCATATCCGTTTTGAACTTTCTCAGCTTCTGTTTGACAGGAGGGTCTGCCGGATCAGTGGGCAATTTGTGAACCACCAAGTCAGTGCTTAGACCTGGCATGTCGTCATAGGACCATGCAAAAATATCTTTATACTCGAACAATGCTTTAGTTATCTCCTCTCTGAGTTGTGGTTCGAGATGGACACTTATTTTAGTTTCCTGGACATTATCTTGGTCCCCTAAATTGATTGCTTCTGTATCACTCAGGTTAGGTCTGGGTTTTTCTTCAAAATGGTTTAGTTCCTTACTAATCTCTTCAAAGGCTTCATCCTCGTCATATTCCGATTCAACATTACATTCTATTTCTTGAATTACTATTTCAAAATTAGATTGGCTTTTGAGACTGGGCCGGAGATTCCGTATGCATGTCATATCATTGAAGCCAGCATAAAAAGAACTGTACAAGGAAGAAAACAAAAACAAAATAAAACTGTCAGGAAGAGAGGAAAAGGGAAATTGCATTTCATTGAAATTAAAGATAACAAGGTTTATACATCCAAACGGACGGAACATAGAATCTGAATCACAACCCTGGAATAATCCAGATAAACTGAAAGAAAATCAAAGCAAACTACCAAAACTCCCTCCTGGTGGGGAGAGGAGTAGCTTCCCAATTGTTAATCTTTGCACCGGGCCCAACATATTGTACATCCGCCTTGCTAGAACCCTCTCCAGCTTCCAACACGTTCACATCGGCGAATATCCTCTCGAACCTTTCCATCAAATCTTCATCCACATCAACCACCGAAATGGGAACCGACATCACTGGGCGCTTTCTGGTACCAAGCCTGACAAATGATCGGGAAAGACGCGGGATTGGCTTTGGAAGGGCCCATGCTTTCTGTTTCATTTTTCTAGCTCTCCTCACGTCTGCGATTGTGGGCTTGAACCCCAGACCAAATGTATCCAAGTTTTTAGGAAGAGAAACCGGCTGTACGATACCTTGCAGAGATGCGCCCAAACCTTTGCCCGGTACAAAACCATTTTTCAACATTTCAACGGCTATCATGACTGATGCAGCAGCTACCCTTGGAGTCAGCACGCACTTCCCTTCAGGAACTTTCTCTACCGCTACCGTGTCAAAAACCTGATAAACCCACGGCCCCTTGTCGTCTTCAAACTCTATGAATGGAACAATGACATCACTGGGAACACACAAATTGTCTTCGCCATGCACAACAATTTCCTGTCTATCCCATTCAAACTTAACCATTTGGTGCAGAGTAGACGGGACCGCTTTGGCAGCATGAATCCAGGGTCGACCTAACAACAGATTGTAAGAAACAGCCACATCGAGCACCTGGAATTCCATAGTAAATTCAACTGGCCCTATTGTAAGCTCGAGCACTATGTCCCCGACTGAATCTTTCCCCCCCACCATCGAATCCCCGAACGCAGATACTGTTCTTGTGAATTCTTTCATCATCCACCTTCAACTTGTTCAGGGTGGAAAGAGGGCAAATATTTGCGCTGGAACCATTGTCAACTAGTACCCGAGTAACCACGGAATCTTCACATTTCACCGTCAGATAGAGGGCTCTATTGTGCTCAGTACCCTCCACGGGCAACTCATCATCATAAAAAGTGACTCGGTTTACCTCAAATATCTTGTTGGCTATCTTTTCCAAGTGGTTTACTGAGATTTTGTCAGGAACGTGGGCTTCGTTCAAGATTTTCATCAAACGGTGTTCGTCTGAATGGATCAATAATGACAAGAGCGAGATCTGAGTTGGTGTTTTCCTTAACTGCTCCACAATGGAATAGTCTTGTACTTTCATCTTTCTTAGAAATTCTTCTGCTTCTTCCTCGGTCACCGCTTTCTTCACGAACACTGGATTATCTTTTGAGGTCTTAGCTTTTCTCAACTCTTCGGGGGCAAAGCATCTCCCCGATCGAGTCAAACCATGAGTCTCACACACTTCTTCTTTAACCTCTTTCCCTTTGTAAGTCACGGTCACTCGTTCATAATTCCATGGGACTGCCTTGCTGTTGACTATCGGTAATTGAGTTACCGGTTTGATAATGACAGGATCTGTGGAGGCGCCCTTCACAATTACCACAAGCTGTTCGTCACTCCTGGCACAACCACTTTTGCTCTTTCATGTTTTCCTGCAACGTCACTTGAGGACCCCTTCTTGACCTCCACAGATGGTTCATTATTTGCCCCGTTCAACTTGATCACAGACTTCTCACTTGTTGACTTTTCAAATGGCTTGGCTTCACTAGCCCGAATCATCATGACGGTTTGCGAAGGCTTCTTAGGCTCCCCTCCCTTATGCACTACCTCAATCATATTAGTCTCATGATGGGCCGACAACGGGTTCTGGTTGATGTTGGGAGCCTCCGGGGCTTGGACCTCGATCCGATTAGTATCAATGAGCTCTTGAATAGCTGTTTTCTATTTCCAGCATTTCTCTGTGTCGTAACCCGGGGTCCTTGAACAATACTCACAACTCATCGAGTGGTCAAGATTTCTGGGAGGGGGATTCAGCAGTTTAGCCTCGATCGGATTCAGCACACCCAACTGTCTCAGTCGATGGAATAGACTAGCATATGATTCTCCCAAAGGAGTGAAGGTTTTCTGTTTCTGCAACCTCTCATTCTTAAAGGCTTGATTTGGACGGAAACCCGTCCTAGGGGGATTTCTGTAGGCTCTCGGGGGTGGATGGGCATTTTGTGGAGCTAGGTATGGACTTTGTGGAGCCGGCGCACGCCATTGTGCGTGAGCGGGAGGTTGGGTATAGGTTTGTGCGTGATGGACGGAAAAATGGGGATCGAGCGGTGGCTAGTAGTGTTGTGGTGGACTATATGGTGTGTGGGGGTAAGTTTGGAGGTAGGGTCGAGGCGGGTTGTAGTAACGTGGAATGTTCCTGGATCCAACCCAAGCTCCCGACTCAATTGTAGCAACATCCTCTTTCTTCTTCTTCCCGAGTACCCCTCCAGTACCGTTTTGAATGGCCTGGGTGGTCCCCTTGATTGCTGAATAGCTCATGATCTTGTTGGACTTGAGTCCTTCCTCAACCATGCCTCCCATTTTTACGACTTCATTAAAGGACTTACCTACTGCTGACACCAAGTGACCGAAATAAGTGGGTTCCAAAGCCTGCAAGAAATAATCAACCATCTCGCTTTCTTTCATCGGAGGGTCAACCCTCGCTGCTTGCTCTCTCCAATGGAATCCATATTCCCTGAAGCTCTCACCGGGCTTCTTCTCAATCTTTGTCGACAGACGGTCTGGGATAATTTCGAGGTTGTACTGAAAATGGCAGGCAAAGGCTTGGGCCAAATCGTCCCATGTGTACCACCTATTGTGATCTTGTCTGGTATACCATTCTAAGGCCGATTCACTCAGATTTTGGCTGAAATATGCCATCAACAATTCATCTCTTCCACCTGCTCCTCTCATCTTGCTACAAAATCCTCTTAAGTGTGCTACTGGGTCACCATGCCCATCGTACAGATCAAACTTGGGCATTTTGAACCCCGCTGGCAACTGAACATCTGGGAACAAACATAAATCCTTATATGCCACACTTACTTGACCTCCCAACCCCCTCATATCTCGGAACGACTATTCTAAGCTTTTGACCTTTCTGATCATCTCTTCATGCTCGGGATTTTTGAGTGGCTTCTCGGTCTCTGCCGGGAGATCAAGATGAGGGGTGTAAGAATATGGTTCTGGAACTTTGAAGGTGGGTTCAGGGGGATAGTACTGGTTGTCGTGAGTTTGGAACAGAGGTTCACTGGAAGATCAGTGTAATGTAGCAGGTGGAGGTGCCACAAAAACAGGTGTAATTGGTGGGGGAGGGTATGAGACTTGTTTGGGTGGTAGGGCTTGGGAAGTATGGGAAGTGGCGCCATAGCATTGTTGGTAGAGGGGAAAGGCTGGAGATGAGTTCACAGTGGGAGGCTCCGGAGGTTGGGCTGATGGTGGGATATAAGCAGGGTTGGCGGGATAAACCGGTGGTGGATGCCCCTTGGCCAGGCTTGGTACATTTCAGCCATCTGCTGCTTTAGCTTATACATCTCTTCCCTCATTGCATTAACATCTAGTTCTTCCACCTCTTTTGACGGGTCAACAATACTTGTCTCCGGTTCTTGGTTGGCCATATTCAGCCTGTCCTTTGATCGGGTGTGTATGGCTGGGTTGCCAGAATGCTAATCAACTAACCACCTGCCTGATTTCAATACATCAAACAACAACCTTGTTAGCGATTAGGCTTTAACAGATTGGTAACCGCACATTGGGCATGAATGCATCTAAACAGTTAACCGTCTCTATTATGTATTTGATCGGTTGCATGCGTCATCCCGGCCTTTTCTTACTTTCAATCGCAAACTTCCCCCTTTTTCTTTCTTTTTCTTTCCCTCCCTTTCACTCTTGCCTCTGATCTCTCTTTGTTTTTATTCTCTCTTGATTTTTTATTTTTTCTCTTTTCTTTCTTGTTTTTCCGCTCTTTTCTTTTTTTACTCCCTTATTTTCTCTCTTTCTTTTCTATTTGGTTACGGTCGAACCTATGGAGATTGCCTAGGTATCATGACCCCGCATGAATCAGACCAAGCGTAGTTCTTGGAGATAAAAATAATAAAACATTTTTTTTGGAATTTTCAAATTTTCATAATAAGACTCGGAAATAAACTTAAACAGAAACTAACAGACTCTGATGAAAGACGAAATACAGACTTGAAAAACAACCCACATACTCTGATAAAAGAAATACAGACTCCGAGACGAACTGACAAACTTTAACGGAAAGAAAATACAGACTCAAGAAATCACTAATACATCAATGTCTCAATTGCCCCCGGGACCCGCGGGGCATCATTCGACCTTGTCGCGGGTAGACTCGCTAAATCCCCTTGAAGGTGGTAGAGATCTTCCATTACCCGGCAAACAAAAATCATCACAGTAGCGAAGAACATAGATCTAGTCATATCCTCACAGCTACTGCACTTCATCGCGATGTAGTTGGCGACCCTTTTGACTCGCTCTTTTATGACACCCTTCTCTTGCAACAAACGCCCAATTTGTTCGGTTCTGGCTTCCAAAGTTCGTTCGGCTACCTGGTTCTGCTCTTGGAGTTGTTGCAAGTCTCTTTCTAGCCGTGCCATTAAGGCGTAACAATGTTCTCTTTCAGCCTTAAAATTTTTGGCTTGTTTAGCCATTTCACCCTCGAGTTTGCCAATCGCCTTTTCCCAACCTGTGACCCCTTTTTCATATCTTTCTTTCATCTGTTGAACGAAAGCTGCACGCCTTTCGGCGCTTTTAGCCAACCTTGCCTGTGCTTTTGCTAGTTCAGACTTAGCTTTCTGCAGGTCATCTTCATAGTCGCGTACCTTTTGAGTAAGGTTATAAATGAGCCTTCCATCTTTCCTGCTTCGGCCTGGGTTCTCGGCTTCAATTTTCAACTGTCGAACCTGAGCTCTGAGGGCTTCATTTTCTCGCACCAATCTTTTCCTTTCACCTTCGGCCTCTTGTGCCCGCAAATCATTGTTGAAGGTGACATTTCTCAACTCTTCTCGTAGATCATGGATGATGACCTTATATTCCTTTTTCTTCTCCCCCCAAGCTAACCTCTCCTGAATTTTATCATCAAAGGCTTGAACATGAGGCCTTTTGGCAGGCCTTTCGGGCTCTGGCTCGTTGTTTACATAAGACATTTTCTCAAACCAAGCAGCATAATTTGGATCTACTTCCCCCTTGGCGATGTCTGGTACCTGGGTGCCATTTTTTAGATACCGGCAGCTATTCCAATCCTGCTAAACTACAACCTCGGGCAATGCAGCTTCTGGATGTAACTCTATGACCTGGGTGCTTAGATCTTCATCTTCAGGCACAATCTGATACCTTCCCAATTGCCTCAAGACCCTCTGCGGTGCATATGGCTGAATACTCCTTACGCCCATTAACCTCAGGTAGCCTTTGGTAGCAATCATATAGATGACTTCTGTCCTCGGGAGCTATCCTATAGTCCACTCGACCTGACCTGCGTTAAAGAACTTTCAAGTGAGAAACCCATGCTTCAAACCCTTCTGGTGCGTTGTAATCTTTTATCCTCTCCTCGTAACTAATGATGAAGTTATTCGGGCTTGAACCATAACTCATGAATCTGGGATGATGGCGAAGGTGCTCGATCAACCACATTTGCAGAAGGATGCTGCAACCTTAAAAAAATTGAGCCCCTGCTTTGCATAAAGTCAATGCTCGATAGATATCTGTCAGCACCAATGGGGCAAGTGTATGATCTTCCTTGATAGTGATGATTTGTGCAATTCTAGCCATACGAATATCCACCGTCCCTTTCTCATTTGGTGAAACCATGATCCCCAAAAATGCCACAATAAATGCAAACTGGTGATGAATTTGCCAAACGCCCTTGTCTTGTTTGTTGCTCAGACCCTTTTCATGCGTTTCAAAACCAGCAGAGTGCCCGAACCTGAAGTATAAGAAATGGAAAGCACAACACCCGTTGCTCACACGTTCTTTATTCGTCTGTTTACTAATATTCAGGAGGTCAAAGAACTTGTGCACCGATGGAGCCCTTGGAAATATAAGTTGTTGCTTCCTCAAATCCCGTCCGAATTCAATGTAGCCGGCTATTTCCTCCAAAGTAGGGGTGATCTCAAAATCCGAAAAACGAAAGACATTGTGGACAGGATCCCAGAAAGTTACCAAAGCCTTGATCAAATCTTCCCGTGGTTTGATCTCAAAAATGTTTATAAGAGCACCCAATTGCTTTTTCACCCATTTCTGACCATCTTCATCTAGATTACTCCACCACATACGCAAGTGCAACTGAGCATGTTCCCTGACCACTTCTGGCGGATCCTGTATGGTATTCATTCTGTTCTTGTGGAAGGTTAAGGTTAGGGTTGACTCGAGTGGACCCTTTTGTAAACAGTTTTTTGAGGAAGAAAAGAAAAAAAGAAAAGAAGAAAAGAAAAATAAACAAATCAAAGGACCATGATTTCTTCCCCTATATTTCACATGAATTTTGAGGCCGGGGGGGGGGGGGATTATTTTATGACCCTTCACAAACTTGTCCATTCTTTTACGAAAATAGCCTTTCGACAATTGAAAAATACTCTGAGGCTATCTCGACAAGAACGGTTTAAGACATTGCCAAAGCTGGATCGACTTATTTTGACCAAAATCCAGACTGTGTTCACTCGACCACCGACTTTCTTTTCTTGTTTTTTTTTTTTCAAAAATAAGGCCGAACCTTATGTAGGTTGCTGCCTACGTATCCTACATCCGGTGAGAATCAGACCTGCGTAGTTCGGTCAGTTTTGACACATTTGTAAGAACACAATGTTTGCCGCTTTTGGAATAACTTTGTTTTTTTTTTGAAAAAATTTTGGCAGAATTTGGGGATGTTTTTCAAATACTGGGGCTTTCTTTAGAATCGGGCTTTATTTCCTTCCCTACATCACTCTTGGTTTTTCTTTTGCTTTATTTTTCTAGCCGGTCAGCATGCAAGCCAAAACAAATAAATGTACACATAGCACATAGAATGCATCAGGATGGTCTGTTGTTTCGAGCACACCTGTCTTAGACGGACCCAACCCCTGTGTTGAGTCCCCTAAGCCAAATGCACATGATGCAAACAAACGTTCCTACTAGGGATTCAGCATGAAGCTGTGTTTTTCTAGGTTTAAATCCTGGGGTTTTAGTCTAGACTTGGGTACCCGAGCGGACAACTGGGGCCGAAGAGGGGGCGACGTACCGGGAGCACTGAAGTCTACTCGGCCTTGTCGCTTGCCCAGCCTCGTTCTATTTGGTATGATTTCTACAGAAAAAGCGGGCCACGCGAACGTGTGCACCATTTTCAGAAGACTCAGAGAGGTGGCGTAAGAAAACATTTATATACAATTCAAACAATAATAAAGCAGTAAACAAATAACATTTAGCACAAAAGATTCACAAAATACAGTAATATTGACAATAAATGAAGCCAAGTAAAAATCATTAATAAGCTCGAATTCTTGAACCCCGAAACCCAAGATTCTGGGTTCGATCCCCAGCAGAGTCGCCAGAGCTGTCACACCTCCTTTTTTACTACACCCCGTAAAGAGTGTATAATGGAGTTTTTCCAATTAAAGGACAATCGAAACGAGATTTATTATTAAAAGATTCAGAGTCGCCACTTGGGAGATTTATGGTGTTCCAAGTCACCGGTTCAAATCCCGAATCGAGGAAAAGTTGACTCTGTATTATAGTCCGCGAACCAGAAATCCGAGTAAGGAATTCTGTTAACCCGGAAGAAGGTGTTAGGCACTCCCGAGTTCCGTGGTTCTAGCGCGGTCGCTTTGATCATACTTGGCTTTCTAAATTGTCCAATTACTCGATTTTAGAACCTATGTGCTTTTACCTTTTACAGCTTAAAGAAAAATTATCGTGAAATGAGTCACGCGTACGTGTACCCATCTGTTTGGCGCGTCAAAATCATGTCACGCGAACGTGTCCACAATTAATAACGCACTATTATTATTGAGAAAGTTTAGCCGAAGTTGCGCGAACGCATACTCCGGTTTTGGTTTTAGAAATCGTAATCATGTCACGCGAACGTGTCCACAATCACGGTGGTATATTAAACGGACCTAAAGCAAACTACGAACATTTGTTATTTTATATCTAAATCATAAGAAATTAGTAGAGGACCATGCATTTTAAGATTTTATTTGGCACGGCACACCTCCGATCTATATTTGAAAAGCCCAATTAATTAACTAAGGAAAATTTGCGGAAACTTCTGCTTGTTTAAACTAAGGGTTCTACCCTACAAGTTACTAAACGCATTGTATTAGAGAATTAAAGACCCAAAGGGAAACTATTTCAAACACCATTGAACAGACCCCTTTTAAAATGTCTTTAGAAATTGGGCTCAAACCCAACCCAATTTTTGATGAAGCAAAGGCGCCCAGGGGTCTGTATTCGACATACCATTCAGCTGGGCCTGCGTTAGGCCCTAGTTTTATGCCAATCAAGGAGTGAAAATTAATGATATTAATTTGGAACATGAAATTGACTTAGCAAACTTAAACTCCGATTTTGAAATATCAAACACCAATTACCTATCTAGCTTTCTAATCTTAACTATTCCAACATGAAATGACCAAATAAACATTCTGACCACAAATTTCCAAATCAAGCAATCATCTGATCATTACGCTTGAAACCAGTTTTTAACTAGTTTCAACATGAATCTGAACCTTGACTTCGAGCGTGAACATGCTTACAAAATAGAGTCTGGGTAAATTGATATACATACAAGCCAATACTTAGCATTTTAATGAATTCAAATGGTCATCACAGCTAAAACTACATTGATCTTCAGCATAAACTAAACAAAGGTATACAACCCCAAAGCATTAAATTAAACCTCTGTGACAAAGCCTTAACAACTCCTTTACCCAGCACACACTCGAACTCATTAGAAGAAAACCAAGTAGCTAGAGTCCATAGTTCATTTATCACTACAAAAGCAGATTTGCTACTATAGGTTCAGAGAATAAAGATTCAGAAAAAAAGGAAGGAGATGAACTAAATTATGAATAACAAACTAATGCTAAGCTCTACAATTCCATTTTTCATTTCACCCTTCAAGTCAAGCATTCACCTTATACAAGTTGTAGAGCGTGTACCTGGAAATTGACAAGGAAAAGAAGTGAACACTCAGCAGTAAACAACAGCAAAAGACAACCCCAGGTTCAACCAATTGAACAATGAAATCAGCTCATGAGTGTCAATGGAATAGTAGAAAAAAAATCCAAAAAAACCCCCAGCTCTAAACCAACTCTTGAAGTCCCAGATTCAAGATCTTTCTAATCCGAGCTATGACTTGAAAATAACCTTTTCAGCAAATTTCTAAACCAACACCAGAAATCCAGAAGCTGAATTTTAATGTAATTCAAGTAGTTTCAACAAAAGAGCCCAGAACATCAAGTGTTATTTCAGAATGCACTCACCAAAAAATGCCCAGCCATTTTAGTTTTCAGATTTTTTCTCCCCTCTAGCCGTTTCTCTGTTTTTTGTTTTTTTTAGCCCTCTCAAATCTGCCTTGAACTCTAAGTAACAATGCCTTTATAGGCAAGCTACTAGGGCTCCCTTAAAGAATTCGAAATTGCCCTTAAAACCTTTTGAAGTTTTCACTTTAGCTTAGCAATCCCTGGTGTAAACTTCAGAATTCCAAAATAGCCCCCATCCCAGCTTCCTAGAAGCTTCCCAATTCTGTTGCAAATAGATTCCCTTACTAAGACTACCTAAATTACCCTCTATATCCCTGTTTATTACCCCCTAAAACGTGTGGGTATGGGCCATGGGTCAATGACCCAATTTTCTGAAACAAAAATGAATTGGATTTTAACCCAAACCCACCCCGCAAGATAAAAAACCCAAACAGCTCCAATTGTCACTTGCCCCATTATCAAATTGCTACCTAAAATAGCACATGCCAACTTGTTTTATCAACTTAAGAAATTAGCCTAAATGATTTACTAATTCAACATTAACCAAACTAACAATTTTAAGCCAGAACTCCACCTACTCATGCATGAATTGAAGAACTCCGGGACGGAAAAAAAAATGAAAAACCACCCAAGAAGAAAGGAAAGAACAGAGACTAAAAAAAGGAGGAAAGAATAGACCAGAGGCAGAATAGTGAATACGTACTACAGTTCGGATCAAGAGAAGATAGTCTTGGGTCATCAAACCTTCGGATTTCCGGTCAAATGTGATATTAATCGCATGTTGTCATAGAGAGCAAACGAATAAAATCACACTAGACCCAAAACATCTGCAGAATCTTGATTAGGATTTTAGGGCTCAACTTGTATTCAAGATTCGGGGAGTTCCATTAAGATTCGAGGGTAATGGGTTGGATATTTGGGATGGGGAAGACGTGGTGGTTTTGTGGTGTATTTTTGGAGTGATTTGGGAGGAGTTATGTTTTGGGTCCGATCTTCGATCTAATATTCGAAGGGTTTGGCTGAGATTCGAGAGAGATGGTTTGGGGTTTGGAATGGGGAGATGGAGGGGAATCAAGGGTGTAAATTTGGGGTCGATTGGAGTACCGCCGCCGGCGGAGACGATTTCCGGCAGGCGGTTCCGGCGGGGGTGATGAGGGTCTGGTGAAGGAGATGATAGGGGTAAGGGGGGGGGGGCTGTTTGGACACTGATATATCAAACTGACCCAAGCTTCAGGACCGTCCGATCAAGAAACCTCGACGGTCCGATCCTGATCTGTTGCCAACGAAACGGGGTCGTTTTGATTAAGGGGGGGGGAAGACCGGACCGGGTTAAGGTGGTTTGGGCCGGGTGAGGGGGTTTGGACGAGTACGGGGATGGACGACTTGGGCCTGGGGAATTTCGAATACAAATGGCCCAAATCAGGGTCTTCTAAATCCAACTCTTTTTATTTTCCTTTCTTTTGATTTTTTTGATTTGATTTTTTTTTCTAATTTCTTTTAAAAATCAAATTAAAAATTAAAAATTAAAATAAGACCTAAATTAATTCCTAATCAAATTATCCTATCAAATTGAATTAACTAACTCTAAATAATGCTCACCTCTATTAATTAAATGCCAAATTAAAGAAAACTAACCAAAATTTGAAAAATTAAAATTAAAGTGCGAAAAATGAACTATTTTGTGATTTTCTCATTTTTATAAAACACTAAATTATTAATTAATCTAAAAAGGTGTACAATTAAATCCTAAATGCAACATATTTTTGTACTTTTCATTAATTAAATAAAATAAATATGTGCAGACAAATGCAAACATAAAATGCCACAAAATTTGCAAAATTGCAAATAACGAAAAGAAATTATTTTGTTTTGAATCTATGGGAGTAATTCCTATAGGGCAAAAATCACGTGCTCACAGCTGCCCTTTTTGCCCGGAAACATGAAGAGTTTTCGTGCAAAGATAAAGTGAGCGGATACGAGCGATTTTTGCCCGTTTGAATATTCCGTGGGAAGCATTTTAAAAGATTTGACCGCACCCTACTTCAGAGGTTGCCTACATTTCCTTGGCTATAAAGGAATCAGGTCAGTGTAGTTCTGGAAGTTTGATAGCCGGGACTACCATGAAGCTGTGATTTCACTGTTGCGGCTGCTGCTGCTACTGCTTATTGAACCCCTTATTACACCATGTCAAAATAAAAAGAAGCTAGACTAGACTATGATCTATGTATTACAAAATCCTATCTATAACTTCAGACTTGCTCTGGTGGTTCTTGTTGCCTTGTTGACTTGTATTCTCCCGGTGGAATCCCTTTGTTGCCGTCTTGAATTGTAATCTGAGATGTTTTCCTTTTCTCCAGGTGGATGCCTGACTGCCAACTACATTTTGAGATGTTTTTCTTTTCTCTAGGTGGACGCTTGTCCGCATGAACTTGAATGTATTCCCTACTCTCCAGGCGGGCTCCTGATCGCTGAACTTGAATGTATTCCCTGCTCTCCAGGCGGGCTACTAACTTCAACGAAATAGACAAAAACAGAGGAAATTTCCTGCCCCAATTTGGGTATCTGGGGACATGTGTAAGTGTAAAGCGGATCACATTACCAACTATCAATAAGAACTTGAAAGCTAAAACTTGAATTGTACTCCCTTGTTCTCCAGGCGGGCTCCTGACTGTTGACTTGAAATGTATTCCCTGCTCTCCAAGCGGGCTCCTGACTGCTGGACTTGAAACGTATTCCCTACTCTCCAGGCGGGCTCCTGACTGCTGGACTTGAAACGTATTCCCTACTCTCCAAGCGGGCTCCTGACTGCTAACTTGAAATGTATTCCCTACTCTCCAGGCGGGTTCCTGACTTCGAACTTGAAATGTATTCCCTGTTCTCCAGGTGGGCTCCTGATTTCGAACTTGAAATGTATTCCCTACTCTCCAGGCGGGTACCTAATTTCAACAAAATAGACAAAATAAAGAAAACTTTCTGTCCCAGTTTGGTAGCTGGGCACATATGTGAGTGTTAAACTGAATCATATTACCAAATATTACTAAGAATTTGAAAGTTAGGTCCCATTATCCAGGGGGTCCTGATGACTATTTCAAATCTACGCCATATCTTTTAAAAGCATGACTTCTGCTACATCTTGTTATCTAAGAAGGTCTTAAACTACTCCCCATTATCCAGGATGGTCCTGAAAATCCAAGGTCAAATTTTATCTCAATAGTGACAGCTTTTATAGCTGAACTATACTACCCTACAGTAGGATTTACGCTAAATGTTGTTGTCTAACCGAAACTTTAAAACTAAGTCCCATTGTTCAGGAGGGTCCTGGAATTCTGAAATTAAATCCCATTATCCAGGAGGGTCCTGAAAATTTTAAAACTAAATCCCATCTCAAGCATGCGAACTTGAAACCATTTTACACTCCTTGGGGTACATTTATGCTAGATTTTACTACTCATGATTGTTTTGATTTTTAAGCTAGGTCCCATTTTTCAGGAGGGTCCTGAAAATTTCCAATTAAATCCCATTATTCAGGCGGGACCTGAGAGTTTATCGTCAAACCTGTTTGGTGCTCGACTTTCTTTGCGGAGGATTTTCCCGAAACAACCGAAACTTTCTGCCCCTGTTTCAATCAAAGAAAAATCTTGTCAGTTTTTAAATGTGGTGGTTAGTTGACAACATCTTTCGTTGAAGACCTCTCCGCTGTCATGCTTTGTTTTGATTAGCTTCCTCTGCACTGGCTAAGAACCGCTTGACTTCCCGGCTGACTTTCAAAACCCATAACTTGAATGACCCGAGTGTTCTATACCCATGCTGTTGTTTCACCTCTGACCCCTTTATCTGAACCTTTGCATTTCCATGTCATTACCAAATCATTCCACCGATGAAATTTCCGGTGATTCCTTGTACCCCTTTGCATCATGTTATCCTTAATATACTCTGACCACGCTGTGCTTTGCAATGGTGGAAGTTGGTAGTGAGCCTTGAAATCCTTTTTCACTTGCTTTGAGTAGGACTGACATTGAAACATCTTAGACAAACAAACCCCAAAAGAAAAAAAAAATGAAATGCAATGATTTTGTGAGTTAAGGATACGAAGAATCCAAAACCGGATGACTGCTAAAAGGAGAAAGAAAAGAAACTTATCTGACTGGAACAGTTGGTACCAATGATCATGACATGCATTTCGGATTAATCGGCCCAATCTGTTCAACCAATCAGCTTTCAGTTGCCGTACTTTGTTGCCCTAGAACTTCCATAACTTGATTACTTTACCCAAACCTTGACCTTGTTCATCCTGCGGTGCCTTGAAACAGTTTTCTACCAACAGACCTTTCTCACTTGTTGACTTTTCACCTAACTTTCGCCTTAAGGTACCCGTGAGGGTTTTCACCAATAAGACTCTCATTTTAATTTCTCTCAACTCCCGTCGCCTTACGGTGCCTGTGAAGGTTTTCACCAATAAGACTCTCATTTTGTTTCTCTCAACTCCCGTCGCCTTACGGTGCTTGTGAAGATTTTCACCAATAAGGCTCTCCTGCTTGAACCAGAGTGTTGCCCCTGACATGAGTTACCTTTATCTGCTCGACTTGGCATTTCTCAAAGACTGATCAGAAGGTCTTTCTTTGGCCCGTAATGTGGGCTTTCGAACAGGGTTAGAAAGAAAGGGTATAAAAGGCTCAAAACAATTAGAATGAGTTCAAAATTACAACTTTCGGAATTAGATTTCTGACATTAATCACAACTTCTGCCCCAGTTTCTTGCTTGGGGACTTTTGGATTTTTACTTTGATGGGACCGAACCGTGAGGCTGCCTTCGTATCCTTAAAAGGAATCCGGTCGAACGTAGTTCATGTCATAGAAATTACTTCGTTGTTGTGATTTTCTCTTCTCTCTTTCTTTTCTTTCTCTTTTGCTTTTTCTTTTTTTCTTCTTCTGTTGTTTTTCTTCTTCTCTTCTTTCTTCTTTCTCTTTTTTTTTTCTTTTCCTTTTTTCATTCTTTTCTTTCTCTTTTCCTTTTTCTTTCTCTTTTTCTTTTCTTCTTTTTCTTATCTTTCACGCTTGTGTTTCTGATATTCGCTACTAATTCCGAAAGAGGAGTATGAAAGAAAATAAATAAGGCTCAAAAGGGGTGACAAGGGATAAAGTGTTTAGATAGCAGAACAAAATGCCTTCGTCATTTCAATATTCAAACATGCCAAATACAAACAAGTACAATCAAACAAAGAGATCAT
This sequence comes from Nicotiana tabacum, assembly GCF_000715075.1. Lineage (NCBI taxonomy): Eukaryota > Viridiplantae > Streptophyta > Magnoliopsida > Solanales > Solanaceae > Nicotiana > Nicotiana tabacum. The sequence continues at coordinate 121,911,068 of NC_134087.1, forward strand.
ACATAGTATCTCTTGACTGCATCGGAATTGATAGCCATTTCCACACATTTCCCTTCTACATCTGTCAAATATAACGCGCCATTGGACAACACTGTAGTTACAACAAATGGCCCCTGCCAGTTTGGGGCGAACTTTCCTTTTGCTTCGACCTGACGAGGAAGAATGCGTTTCAATACTAACTGACCCGCTTCAAACTTCCGTGGACGCACCTTCTTATTGTATGCTGTTGCCATTCTCTGTTGATACAACTGGCCATGACATACTGCTGCCAGTCTCTTTTCATCGATCAAACTTAATTGCTCCAAACGGGTTTTGACCCACTCATCATCATCGATCTCAGTCTCCGCGATAATTCGAAGGGATGGGATTTCCACTTCTGCGGGTATCACTGCTTCAGTGCCATACACAAACAAATAAGGAGTCGCCCCTACTGAAGTACAGACAGTAGTGCGATAACCCAACAATGCAAACAGCAGCTTTTCATGCCACCGCCTAGAAACCTCCACCATTTTTTGAAGTATCTTCTTTATATTCTTGTTAGCCGCCTCAACTGCTCCATTTGCCTTAGGGCGGTACGGGGTAGAATTGCGATGTGTAATCTTGAACTGCTGACATACCTCTTTCATCAGATGACTATTGAGATTAGCCCCATTGTCTGTAATGATCACCTTTAGTACCCCAAACCGGCAAATGATATTTGAGTGCACAAAATCAACCACCGCCTTCTTGGTTACAGACTTGAATGTTTTAGCCTCTACCCACTTGGTGAAGTAATCAATGGCCACCAGAATAAACCTGTGCCCGTTGGACGCTGCTGGCTCGATTGGTCCAATGACATCCATTCCCCAAGTAACAAAAGGCCATGGTGCAGACATTGTATGTAGTTCAGATGGTGGAGAATGAATCAAATCTCCATGCACTTGGCACTGATGACATTTACGTACGAAACTGATACAATCTCGCTCCATAGTGAGCCAATAATAACCTGCTCGGAGAATCTTCTTTGCCAACACGTACCCGCTCATGTGCGGTCCCCAGACTCCAGAATGTACTTTGGTCATAATGGCTGTAGCCTGCCTAGCATCTATGCACCTCAGCAGCCCAAGATCTGGAGTCATTTTGTACAAAACTCCCCCACTGAAGAAAAATCCGCTTGCCAAGCGACGAATTGTCCTCTTCTGATCACCTGTAGCTTGTACTGGATATACTCCTATCCGGATGTATTCCTTGATATCGTGGAACCATGGTTCGCCATCGAGTTCTTCTTCCACCACATTACAATAAGCATGCTGATCGCGGACCTGAATATGCAACGGGTCTACATAAGCCTTATCTGGATGATGCAACATTGACGCCAGAGTAGCCAAAGCATCGACAACTTCATTATGGATCCTTGGGATATGTCTGAATTCTATTGACTGAAACCGTTGACAAAGATCATGCAAACATTGTCTGTATGGTATGAGTTTCAGATCCCGTGTTTCCCATTCTCCCTGAATCTGGTGCACCAGGAGGTCCGAGTCACCCAAGACCAAGACTTCCTGGACACCCATATCCACAGCTAACCTCAAACCCAGAATGCATGCCTCGTACTCAGCCATGTTGTTGGTACAGTAAACACGAAGCTGAGCCGTAACAGGGTAGTGCTGCCCTGTTTCAGAAATAAGTACCGCTTCTATCCCCACGCCCTTCATGTTTGCAGCCCCATCAAAGAAAAGTTTCCATCCCGGCTTCTCAACTTGTTCCAACTCATCAATGTGCATCACCTCTTCATCGGAGAAATAAGTTTCCAAAGGTTCATAATCCTCATCAACCGGATTCTCGGCCAAATGATCCGCCAAGGCCTGTGCTTTCATTGCAGTTCGAGTCACGTAGACAATGGCAAACTCTGTGAGCAGGATCTGCCACTTTGCAAGCCTCCCTATGGGCATAGGCTTCTGAAAGATATACTTCAATGGATCCAAACGAGATATGAGGTAAGTAGTATAAGACGACAAATAATGTTTCAGCTTCTGGGCTACCCAAGTTAGGGCGCAACACGTCCTTTCAAGATGAGTGTACTTAACCTCGTAAGATGTGAATTTCTTACTGAGATAATATATGGCATGCTCCTTCCTGCCAGTGATGTCATGCTGTCCCAACACGCATCCAAATGAATTGTCCAAGACTGTCAAATATAGAATCAAAGGCCTCCCTGGTTCTGGCGGGGCCAGCACAGGTGGGTTTGACAAGTACCCCTTTATCTTATCAAACGCTTCTTGACATTCATCTGTCCACTTGACCGCAGCGTCTTTCTTTAACAATTTGAAGATATGCTCACAAGTTGTCGTGAGCTGGGCAATAAACCGGCTGATGTAATTCAATCTTCCCAACAGACTCATCACTTTAGTCTTGTTCTTTGGAGGTGGCAATTCCTGGATGGCTTTGATTTTTGACGGGTCTAATTCAATACCTCGTCAGCTGACTATGAATCCCAACAACTTCCCAGACGGAACACCAAACGCGCATTTTGCAGGATTGAGCTTGAGATTGTACCTGCGAAGCCTTTGGAAGAACTTTCTCAGATCTCTGACATGGTCAGACTGCTTTCTAGACTTTACAATCACATCATCCACATAAACCTCGATCTCCCTGTGTATCATGTCGTGGAATATGGTCGTCATTGCCCTCATATAGGTTGCCCCAGCATTTTTCAAGCCAAATGGCATGACCCGATAGCAGTACGTTCCCCACGGTGTGATGAATGCTGTCTTTTCTGCGTCTTCCTCATCCATTAAGATCTGGTGGTAACCCGCATAACAATCAACAAAAGAACCAATCTCATGTTTGGCACAATTATCGATCAATATATGGATGTTTGGCAGTGATAAGTTATCCTTGGGACTTGCCTTGTTGAGATCTCGATAATCAACACACAATTATCGATCAATATTTGATCTTTACACTCATATCCGTTTTGAACTTTCTCAGCTTCTGTTTGACAGGAGGGTCTGCCGGATCAGTGGGCAATTTGTGAACCACCAAGTCAGTGCTTAGACCTGGCATGTCGTCATAGGACCATGCAAAAATATCTTTATACTCGAACAATGCTTTAGTTATCTCCTCTCTGAGTTGTGGTTCGAGATGGACACTTATTTTAGTTTCCTGGACATTATCTTGGTCCCCTAAATTGATTGCTTCTGTATCACTCAGGTTAGGTCTGGGTTTTTCTTCAAAATGGTTTAGTTCCTTACTAATCTCTTCAAAGGCTTCATCCTCGTCATATTCCGATTCAACATTACATTCTATTTCTTGAATTACTATTTCAAAATTAGATTGGCTTTTGAGACTGGGCCGGAGATTCCGTATGCATGTCATATCATTGAAGCCAGCATAAAAAGAACTGTACAAGGAAGAAAACAAAAACAAAATAAAACTGTCAGGAAGAGAGGAAAAGGGAAATTGCATTTCATTGAAATTAAAGATAACAAGGTTTATACATCCAAACGGACGGAACATAGAATCTGAATCACAACCCTGGAATAATCCAGATAAACTGAAAGAAAATCAAAGCAAACTACCAAAACTCCCTCCTGGTGGGGAGAGGAGTAGCTTCCCAATTGTTAATCTTTGCACCGGGCCCAACATATTGTACATCCGCCTTGCTAGAACCCTCTCCAGCTTCCAACACGTTCACATCGGCGAATATCCTCTCGAACCTTTCCATCAAATCTTCATCCACATCAACCACCGAAATGGGAACCGACATCACTGGGCGCTTTCTGGTACCAAGCCTGACAAATGATCGGGAAAGACGCGGGATTGGCTTTGGAAGGGCCCATGCTTTCTGTTTCATTTTTCTAGCTCTCCTCACGTCTGCGATTGTGGGCTTGAACCCCAGACCAAATGTATCCAAGTTTTTAGGAAGAGAAACCGGCTGTACGATACCTTGCAGAGATGCGCCCAAACCTTTGCCCGGTACAAAACCATTTTTCAACATTTCAACGGCTATCATGACTGATGCAGCAGCTACCCTTGGAGTCAGCACGCACTTCCCTTCAGGAACTTTCTCTACCGCTACCGTGTCAAAAACCTGATAAACCCACGGCCCCTTGTCGTCTTCAAACTCTATGAATGGAACAATGACATCACTGGGAACACACAAATTGTCTTCGCCATGCACAACAATTTCCTGTCTATCCCATTCAAACTTAACCATTTGGTGCAGAGTAGACGGGACCGCTTTGGCAGCATGAATCCAGGGTCGACCTAACAACAGATTGTAAGAAACAGCCACATCGAGCACCTGGAATTCCATAGTAAATTCAACTGGCCCTATTGTAAGCTCGAGCACTATGTCCCCGACTGAATCTTTCCCTCCACCGTCGAATCCCCGAACGCAGATACTGTTCTTGTGAATTCTTTCATCATCCACCTTCAACTTGTTCAGGGTGGAAAGAGGGCAAATATTTGCGCTGGAACCATTGTCAACTAGTACCCGAGTAACCACGGAATCTTCACATTTCACCGTCAGATAGAGGGCTCTATTGTGCTCAGTACCCTCCATGGGCAACTCATCATCATAAAAAGTGACTCGGTTTACCTCAAATATCTTGTTGGCTATCTTTTCCAAGTGGTTTACTGAGATTTTGTCAGGAACGTGGGCTTCGTTCAAGATTTTCATCAAACGGTGTTCGTCTGAATGGATCAATAATGACAAGAGCGAGATCTGAGTTGGTGTTTTCCTTAACTGCTCCACAATGGAATAGTCTTGTACTTTCATCTTTCTTAGAAATTCTTCTGCTTCTTCCTCGGTCACCGCTTTCTTCACGAACACTGGATTATCTTTTGAGGTCTTAGCTTTTCTCAACTCTTCGGGGGCAAAGCATCTCCCCGATCGAGTCAAACCATGAGTCTCACACACTTCTTCTTTAACCTCTTTCCCTTTGTAAGTCACGGTCACTCGTTCATAATTCCATGGGACTGCCTTGCTGTTGACTATCGGTAATTGAGTTACCGGTTTGATAATGACAGGATCTGTGGAGGCGCCCTTCACAATTACCACAAGCTGTTCGTCACTCCTGGCACAACCACTTTTGCTCTTTCATGTTTTCCTGCAACGTCACTTGAGGACCCCTTCTTGACCTCCACAGATGGTTCATTATTTGCCCCGTTCAACTTGATCACAGACTTCTCACTTGTTGACTTTTCAAATGGCTTGGCTTCACTAGCCCGAATCATCATGACGGTTTGCGAAGGCTTCTTAGGCTCCCCTCCCTTATGCACTACCTCAATCATATTAGTCTCATGATGGGCCGACAACGGGTTCTGGTTGATGTTGGGAGCCTCCGGGGCTTGGACCTCGATCCGATTAGTATCAATGAGCTCTTGAATAGCTGTTTTCTATTTCCAGCATTTCTCTGTGTCGTAACCCGGGGTCCTTGAACAATACTCACAACTCATCGAGTGGTCAAGATTTCTGGGAGGGGGATTCAGCAGTTTAGCCTCGATCGGATTCAGCACACCCAACTGTCTCAGTCGATGGAATAGACTAGCATATGATTCTCCCAAAGGAGTGAAGGTTTTCTGTTTCTGCAACCTCTCATTCTTAAAGGCTTGATTTGGACGGAAACCCGTCCTAGGGGGATTTCTGTAGGCTCTCGGGGGTGGATGGGCATTTTGTGGAGCTAGGTATGGACTTTGTGGAGCCGGCGCACGCCATTGTGCGTGAGCGGGAGGTTGGGTATAGGTTTGTGCGTGATGGACGGAAAAATGGGGATCGAGCGGTGGCTAGTAGTGTTGTGGTGGACTATATGGTGTGTGGGGGTAAGTTTGGAGGTAGGGTCGAGGCGGGTTGTAGTAACGTGGAATGTTCCTGGATCCAACCCAAGCTCCCGACTCAATTGTAGCAACATCCTCTTTCTTCTTCTTCCCGAGTACCCCTCCAGTACCGTTTTGAATGGCCTGGGTGGTCCCCTTGATTGCTGAATAGCTCATGATCTTGTTGGACTTGAGTCCTTCCTCAACCATGCCTCCCATTTTTACGACTTCATTAAAGGACTTACCTACTGCTGACACCAAGTGACCGAAATAAGTGGGTTCCAAAGCCTGCAAGAAATAATCAACCATCTCGCTTTCTTTCATCGGAGGGTCAACCCTCGCTGCTTGCTCTCTCCAATGGAATCCATATTCCCTGAAGCTCTCACCGGGCTTCTTCTCAATCTTTGTCGACAGACGGTCTGGGATAATTTCGAGGTTGTACTGAAAATGGCAGGCAAAGGCTTGGGCCAAATCGTCCCATGTGTACCACCTATTGTGATCTTGTCTGGTATACCATTCTAAGGCCGATTCACTCAGATTTTGGCTGAAATATGCCATCAACAATTCATCTCTTCCACCTGCTCCTCTCATCTTGCTACAAAATCCTCTTAAGTGTGCTACTGGGTCACCATGCCCATCGTACAGATCAAACTTGGGCATTTTGAACCCCGCTGGCAACTGAACATCTGGGAACAAACATAAATCCTTATATGCCACACTTACTTGACCTCCCAACCCCCTCATATCTCGGAACGACTATTCTAAGCTTTTGACCTTTCTGATCATCTCTTCATGCTCGGGATTTTTGAGTGGCTTCTCGGTCTCTGCCGGGAGATCAAGATGAGGGGTGTAAGAATATGGTTCTGGAACTTTGAAGGTGGGTTCAGGGGGATAGTACTGGTTGTCGTGAGTTTGGAACAGAGGTTCACTGGAAGATCAGTGTAATGTAGCAGGTGGAGGTGCCACAAAAACAGGTGTAATTGGTGGGGGAGGGTATGAGACTTGTTTGGGTGGTAGGGCTTGGGAAGTATGGGAAGTGGCGCCATAGCATTGTTGGTAGAGGGGAAAGGCTGGAGATGAGTTCACAGTGGGAGGCTCCGGAGGTTGGGCTGATGGTGGGATATAAGCAGGGTTGGCGGGATAAACCGGTGGTGGATGCCCCTTGGCCAGGCTTGGTACATTTCAGCCATCTGCTGCTTTAGCTTATACATCTCTTCCCTCATTGCATTAACATCTAGTTCTTCCACCTCTTTTGACGGGTCAACAATACTTGTCTCCGGTTCTTGGTTGGCCATATTCAGCCTGTCCTTTGATCGGGTGTGTATGGCTGGGTTGCCAGAATGCTAATCAACTAACCACCTGCCTGATTTCAATACATCAAACAACAACCTTGTTAGCGATTAGGCTTTAACAGATTGGTAACCGCACATTGGGCATGAATGCATCTAAACAGTTAACCGTCTCTATTATGTATTTGATCGGTTGCATGCGTCATCCCGGCCTTTTCTTACTTTCAATCGCAAACTTCCCCCTTTTTCTTTCTTTTTCTTTCCCTCCCTTTCACTCTTGCCTCTGATCTCTCTTTGTTTTTATTCTCTCTTGATTTTTTATTTTTTCTCTTTTCTTTCTTGTTTTTCCGCTCTTTTCTTTTTTTACTCCCTTATTTTCTCTCTTTCTTTTCTATTTGGTTACGGTCGAACCTATGGAGATTGCCTAGGTATCATGACCCCGCATGAATCAGACCAAGCGTAGTTCTTGGAGATAAAAATAATAAAACATTTTTTTTGGAATTTTCAAATTTTCATAATAAGACTCGGAAATAAACTTAAACAGAAACTAACAGACTCTGATGAAAGACGAAATACAGACTTGAAAAACAACCCACATACTCTGATAAAAGAAATACAGACTCCGAGACGAACTGACAAACTTTAACGGAAAGAAAATACAGACTCAAGAAATCACTAATACATCAATGTCTCAATTGCCCCCGGGACCCGCGGGGCATCATTCGACCTTGTCGCGGGTAGACTCGCTAAATCCCCTTGAAGGTGGTAGAGATCTTCCATTACCCGGCAAACAAAAATCATCACAGTAGCGAAGAACATAGATCTAGTCATATCCTCACAGCTACTGCACTTCATCGCGATGTAGTTGGCGACCCTTTTGACTCGCTCTTTTATGACACCCTTCTCTTGCAACAAACGGCCAATTTGTTCGGTTCTGGCTTCCAAAGTTCGTTCGGCTACCTGGTTCTGCTCTTGGAGTTGTTGCAAGTCTCTTTCTAGCCGTGCCATTAAGGCGTAACAATGTTCTCTTTCAGCCTTAAAATTTTTGGCTTGTTTAGCCATTTCACCCTCGAGTTTGCCAATCGCCTTTTCCCAACCTGTGACCCCTTTTTCATATCTTTCTTTCATCTGTTGAACGAAAGCTGCACGCCTTTCGGCGCTTTTAGCCAACCTTGCCTGTGCTTTTGCTAGTTCAGACTTAGCTTTCTGCAGGTCATCTTCATAGTCGCGTACCTTTTGAGTAAGGTTATAAATGAGCCTTCCATCTTTCCTGCTTCGGCCTGGGTTCTCGGCTTCAATTTTCAACTGTCGAACCTGAGCTCTGAGGGCTTCATTTTCTCGCACCAATCTTTTCCTTTCACCTTCGGCCTCTTGTGCCCGCAAATCATTGTTGAAGGTGACATTTCTCAACTCTTCTCGTAGATCATGGATGATGACCTTATATTCCTTTTTCTTCTCCCCCCAAGCTAACCTCTCCTGAATTTTATCATCAAAGGCTTGAACATGAGGCCTTTTGGCAGGCCTTTCGGGCTCTGGCTCGTTGTTTACATAAGACATTTTCTCAAACCAAGCAGCATAATTTGGATCTACTTCCCCCTTGGCGATGTCTGGTACCTGGGTGCCATTTTTTAGATACCGGCAGCTATTCCAATCCTGCTAAACTACAACCTCGGGCAATGCAGCTTCTGGATGTAACTCTATGACCTGGGTGCTTAGATCTTCATCTTCAGGCACAATCTGATACCTTCCCAATTGCCTCAAGACCCTCTGCGGTGCATATGGCTGAATACTCCTTACGCCCATTAACCTCAGGTAGCCTTTGGTAGCAATCATATAGATGACTTCTGTCCTCGGGAGCTATCCTATAGTCCACTCGACCTGACCTGCGTTAAAGAACTTTCAAGTGAGAAACCCATGCTTCAAACCCTTCTGGTGCGTTGTAATCTTTTATCCTCTCCTCGTAACTAATGATGAAGTTATTCGGGCTTGAACCATAACTCATGAATCTGGGATGATGGCGAAGGTGCTCGATCAACCACATTTGCAGAAGGATGCTGCAACCTTAAAAAAATTGAGCCCCTGCTTTGCATAAAGTCAATGCTCGATAGATATCTGTCAGCACCAATGGGGCAAGTGTATGATCTTCCTTGATAGTGATGATTTGTGCAATTCTAGCCATACGAATATCCACCGTCCCTTTCTCATTTGGTGAAACCATGATCCCCAAAAATGCCACAATAAATGCAAACTGGTGATGAATTTGCCAAACGCCCTTGTCTTGTTTGTTGCTCAGACCCTTTTCATGCGTTTCAAAACCAGCAGAGTGCCCGAACCTGAAGTATAAGAAATGGAAAGCACAACACCCGTTGCTCACACGTTCTTTATTCGTCTGTTTACTAATATTCAGGAGGTCAAAGAACTTGTGCACCGATGGAGCCCTTGGAAATATAAGTTGTTGCTTCCTCAAATCCCGTCCGAATTCAATGTAGCCGGCTATTTCCTCCAAAGTAGGGGTGATCTCAAAATCCGAAAAACGAAAGACATTGTGGACAGGATCCCAGAAAGTTACCAAAGCCTTGATCAAATCTTCCCGTGGTTTGATCTCAAAAATGTTTATAAGAGCACCCAATTGCTTTTTCACCCATTTCTGACCATCTTCATCTAGATTACTCCACCACATACGCAAGTGCAACTGAGCATGTTCCCTGACCACTTCTGGCGGATCCTGTATGGTATTCATTCTGTTCTTGTGGAAGGTTAAGGTTAGGGTTGACTCGAGTGGACCCTTTTGTAAACAGTTTTTTGAGGAAGAAAAGAAAAAAAGAAAAGAAGAAAAGAAAAATAAACAAATCAAAGGACCATGATTTCTTCCCCTATATTTCACATGAATTTTGAGGCCGGGGGGGGGGGGGATTATTTTATGACCCTTCACAAACTTGTCCATTCTTTTACGAAAATAGCCTTTCGACAATTGAAAAATACTCTGAGGCTATCTCGACAAGAACGGTTTAAGACATTGCCAAAGCTGGATCGACTTATTTTGACCAAAATCCAGACTGTGTTCACTCGACCACCGACTTTCTTTTCTTGTTTTTTTTTTTTCAAAAATAAGGCCGAACCTTATGTAGGTTGCTGCCTACGTATCCTACATCCGGTGAGAATCAGACCTGCGTAGTTCGGTCAGTTTTGACACATTTGTAAGAACACAATGTTTGCCGCTTTTGGAATAACTTTGTTTTTTTTTTGAAAAAATTTTGGCAGAATTTGGGGATGTTTTTCAAATACTGGGGCTTTCTTTAGAATCGGGCTTTATTTCCTTCCCTACATCACTCTTGGTTTTTCTTTTGCTTTATTTTTCTAGCCCGTCAGCATGCAAGCCAAAACAAATAAATGTACACATAGCACATAGAATGCATCAGGATGGTCTGTTGTTTCGAGCACACCTGTCTTAGACGGACCCAACCCCTGTGTTGAGTCCCCTAAGCCAAATGCACATGATGCAAACAAACGTTCCTACTAGGGATTCAGCATGAAGCTGTGTTTTTCTAGGTTTAAATCCTGGGGTTTTAGTCTAGACTTGGGTACCCGAGCGGACAACTGGGGCCGAAGAGGGGGCGACGTACCGGGAGCACTGAAGTCTACTCGGCCTTGTCGCTTGCCCAGCCTCGTTCTATTTGGTATGATTTCTACAGAAAAAGCGGGCCACGCGAACGTGTGCACCATTTTCAGAAGACTCAGAGAGGTGGCGTAAGAAAACATTTATATACAATTCAAACAATAATAAAGCAGTAAACAAATAACATTTAGCACAAAAGATTCACAAAATACAGTAATATTGACAATAAATGAAGCCAAGTAAAAATCATTAATAAGCTCGAATTCTTGAACCCCGAAACCCAAGATTCTGGGTTCGATCCCCAGCAGAGTCGCCAGAGCTGTCACACCTCCTTTTTTACTACACCCCGTAAAGAGTGTATAATGGAGTTTTTCCAATTAAAGGACAATCGAAACGAGATTTATTATTAAAAGATTCAGAGTCGCCACTTGGGAGATTTATGGTGTTCCAAGTCACCGGTTCAAATCCCGAATCGAGGAAAAGTTGACTCTGTATTATAGTCCGCGAACCAGAAATCCGAGTAAGGAATTCTGTTAACCCGGAAGAAGGTGTTAGGCACTCCCGAGTTCCGTGGTTCTAGCGCGGTCGCTTTGATCATACTTGGCTTTCTAAATTGTCCAATTACTCGATTTTAGAACCTATGTGCTTTTACCTTTTACAGCTTAAAGAAAAATTATCGTGAAATGAGTCACGCGTACGTGTACCCATCTGTTTGGCGCGTCAAAATCATGTCACGCGAACGTGTCCACAATTAATAACGCACTATTATTATTGAGAAAGTTTAGCCGAAGTTGCGCGAACGCATACTCCGGTTTTGTTTTTAGAAATCGTAATCATGTCACGCGAACGTGTCCACAATCACGGTGGTATATTAAACGGACCTAAAGCAAACTACGAACATTTGTTATTTTATATCTAAATCATAAGAAATTAGTAGAGGACCATGCATTTTAAGATTTTATTTGGCACGGCACACCTCCGATCTATATTTGAAAAGCCCAATTAATTAACTAAGGAAAATTTGCGGAAACTTCTGCTTGTTTAAACTAAGGGTTCTACCCTACAAGTTACTAAACGCATTGTATTAGAGAATTAAAGACCCAAAGGGAAACTATTTCAAACACCATTGAACAGACCCCTTTTAAAATGTCTTTAGAAATTGGGCTCAAACCCAACCCAATTTTTGATGAAGCAAAGGCGCCCAGGGGTCTGTATTCGACATACCATTCAGCTGGGCCTGCGTTAGGCCCTAGTTTTATGCCAATCAAGGAGTGAAAATTAATGATATTAATTTGGAACATGAAATTGACTTAGCAAACTTAAACTCCGATTTTGAAATATCAAACACCAATTACCTATCTAGCTTTCTAATCTTAACTATTCCAACATGAAATGACCAAATAAACATTCTGACCACAAATTTCCAAATCAAGCAATCATCTGATCATTACGCTTGAAACCAGTTTTTAACTAGTTTCAACATGAATCTGAACCTTGACTTCGAGCGTGAACATGCTTACAAAATAGAGTCCGGGTAAATTGATATACATACAAGCCAATACTTAGCATTTTAATGAATTCAAATGGTCATCACAGCTAAAACTACATTGATCTTCATTATAAACTAAACAAAGGTATACAACCCCAAAGCATTAAATTAAACCTCTGTGACAAAGCCTTAACAGCTCCTTTACCCAGCACACACTCGAACTCATTAGAAGAAAACTAAGTAGCTAGAGTCCATAGTTCATTTATCACTACAAAAGCAGATTTGCTACTATAGGTTCAGAGAATAAAGATTCAGAAAAAAAGGAAGGAGATGAACTAAATTATGAATAACAAACTAATGCTAAGCTCTACAATTCCATTTTTCATTTCACCCTTCAAGTCAAGCATTCACCTTATACAAGTTGTAGAGCGTGTACCTAGAAATTGACAAGGAAAAGAAGTGAACACTCAGCAGTAAACAACAGCAAAAGACAGCCCCAGGTTCAACCAATTGAACAATGAAATCAGCTCATGAATGTCAATGGAACAGTAGGAAAAAAAATCCCAAAAAAACCCAGCTCTAAACCAACTCTTGAAGTCCCAGATTCAAGATCTTTCTAATCCGAGCTATGACTTGAAAATAACCTTTTCAGCAAATTTCTAAACCAACACCAGAAATCCAGAAGCTGACTTTTAATGTAATTCAAGCAGTTTCAACAAAAGAGCCCAGAACATCAAGTGTTATTTCAGAATGTACTCCCCAAAAAATGCCCAGCCATTTTAGTTTTCAGATTTTTTCTCCCCTCTAGCCGTTTCTCTTTTTTCTGTTTTTTTAGCCTTCTCAAATCTGCCTTGAGCTTTAAGTAACAATGCCTTTATAGGCAAGCTACTAGGGCTCCCTTAAAGAATTCGAAATGAATTCCAAAATAACCCCCATCCCAGCTTCCTAGAAGCTTCCCAATTCTGTTGCAAATAGATTCCCTTACTAAGACTACCCAATCTACCCTCCATATCCCTGTTTATTACCCCCTAAAACGTGTGGGTATGGGCCATGGGTCAATGACCCAATTTTCTGAAACAAAAATGAATTGGATTTTAACCCAAACCCACCCCGCAAGATTAGAAACCCAAACAGCTCCAATTGTCACTTGCCCCATTATCAAATTGCAACCCAAAATAGCACATGCCAACTTGTTTTATCAACTTAAGAAATTAGCCTAAGTGATTTACTAATTCAACATTAACCAAACTAACAATTTTAAGCCAGAACTCCACCTACTCATGCATGAATTGAAGAACTACGGGACAGAAAAAAAATGAAAAACCACACAAAAAGAAAGGAAAGAACAGAGACTAAAAAAAGGAGGAAAGAATAGACCAGAGGCAGAAGAGTGAATACTTACTACAGTTCAGATCAAGAGAAGATAGTCTTGGGTCATCAAACCTTCGAATTTCCGGTCAAATGTGATATTAATCGCATGTTCTCTTAGAGAACAAACGAATAAAATCACACTAGACCCAAAACATCTGCAGAATCTTGATTAGGATTTTAGGGCTCAACTTGTATTCAAGATTCGGGGAGTTCCATTAAGATTCGAGGGTAATGGGTTGGATATTTGGGATGGGGAAGACGTGGTGGTTCTGTGGTGTATTTTTGGAGTGATTTGGGAGGAGTTATGTTTTGGGTCCGATCTTCGATCTAATATTCGAAGGGTTTGGCTGAGATTCGAGGGAGATGGTTTGGGGTTTTGGAATGGGGAGATGGAGGGGAATCAAGGGTGTAAATTTGGGGTCGATTGGAGTACCGCCGCCGGCGGAGACGATTTCCGGCAGGCGGTTCCGGCGGGGGTGATGAGGGTTTGAGAAGGAGATGATAGGGGTAGGGGGGGGGCTGTTTGGACACTGATATATCAAACTAACCCAAGCTTCAGGACCGTCCGATCAAGAAACCTCAACGGTCCTGATCTGTTGCCAACGAAACGGGGTCGTTTTGATTTAAAGGGGGGAAGACCGGACTGGGTTAAGGTGGTTTGGGCCGGGTGAGGGGGTTTGGATGAGTACGGGGATGAACGACTTGGGCCTGGGGAATTTCGAATACAAATGGCCCAAATCAGGGTCTTCTAAATCCAACTCCTTTTATTTTCCTTTCTTTTGATTTTTTTTTTCTAATTTCTTTTAAAAATCAAATTAAAAATTAAAATAAGACCTAAATTAATTCCTAATCAAATTATCCTATCAAATAAAATTAACTAACTCTAAATAATGCTCACCTCTACTAATTAAATGCCAAATTAAAGAAAACTAACCAAAATTCGAAAAATTAAAATTAAAGTGCGAAAAATGAACTATTTTGTGATTTTCTCATTTTTATAAAACACTAAATTATTAATTAATCTAAAATAGTGTACAATTAAATTCTAAATGCAAATGCAACATATTTTTGTACTTTTCATTAATTAAATAAAATAAATATGCGCAGACAAATGCAAACATAAAATGCCACAAAATCCGCAAAATTGCAAATAACGAAAAGAAATTATTTTGTTTTGAATCTATGGGAGTAATTCCTATAGGGCAAAAATCACGTGCTCACAAGTATTCCCAAATAAATGATTAGCTTTCCCGAAGTGGAAAAGTTTGTGATAAAAAATGACACTGTTCTGCTATCAAAGATCAGTGAAATTCTTTGCTGGTCTATTCCACGGTCCACCTGACAAAGTGGATGGTTATTGGTTTTCTTGGAGTTTTGCCAATTGGATATAAGGATTGTGGTTACCAAATTACTAATTACTGGAGCACAAAAACAGAAGTTCGTATGTTGGTTGAGGTGTTTCCTTTAGCTTCAGCAGTATGAGGTTTCAGCAACTCATATGCTTTCATTTCGTAAGCGCCAACTATGTATCCAAGTGCTATTGTTTTAATCTCTGAGTTTTCACCATTCCTACCGCGCCTCATCTTCTCTCTGGTTGTTCTTTTCAAATCTAAACTCAAACAAACGACTTTTGTGATCTAGTGAGTTGCTGAAGACATGCTTGAGCATGAGCTACTGATTAAGAACATCCTTGAAGAGTTGTTGAGTTCTTAACTGGTTTTCTTCGCTCATTGTGTATGTGCAATTGCTCTAATGGCTGATGTGTCTAATGAGCCAAGTAAACAAGCTGGACCATCCATCCTTCATGCTCGTGCTAGCTATTCTGCTATTTGTGTCAATTGGTATGAAATTTGAAATATTATATCCTTCTGGTTTGAGGCACCTGGCTATGCGTTTCTTTTGCTCTCTATGCATTCTACATGCTTTCTTTTGACCTCTATAAACATTCTGCCTTTTGGCTTATTGAATGCTGATACCATATCGTTTCTCCTAGATAATCTATGCTGAATACTGAGTGTTATGTAGTATCTTACCATCATATGGATCATTTACTAAATTGTTTTGTCTGCTAGAAAGCTTCTGATATATGGCGATTTTATTCCCTGCAATTGCAGAAAGAGGAGAAAGAAAGGTCTGTAAGTCAGCAGGAAGAATGACGTGTTTTGTAGTCCTACACATGGTTGTCGTGCTGCTAGCCTAGAATCCCGCCAGAGGTTTCGGAGGATATATGCATCTTGTCAAATTGTGTAATAACTTGTTTACAATTTTTCCATAGGATACTTGAGACATGGCAGCACTTAGGATCTTCTCATTCAACGAACAAATTGGAGAGAGAGTCTCATGTTTATTCATTTTCTGTTGCTGAAATTCTCCTTAACTCGAGAGTTATAGTAGCTACTAGCTAATGAGAGTTGAGATGGAGTTGGAGTAGTACTTATCAATAAGATTTATGTTTCACATTGGAATTTAATGACAATATTTCCTGTTTTTTGTTCCCCCACCCTCACCCAGCCCCCAAAAAAGAAAAGAACAAAAGCAGAGTTGAATCCTATTTACCCCGCGAGGAAATGGGAGCAAGTAGCATAGATAGATAGCACGACGATGTATTTTCTTTACGAGTATGCAATCACTCATAAAAGGCAAGTCATTATTATTATGATGATATTAAAAGGTGATTCGCATCAGATGCAATATAAGAACCGAAGATAAAAATTATGTCGGAAATGGTAAGTTTGGTAATTTCCTTTTCTCATATCTTACATGCCCATTTCGTATTGTTTCCCTTATGGTTCCTTTTGGCTTTTCGTGCCATTCAAAAGGTAACTTCTGTCCGTAAGCAAAAGCAAGGCCAACTGCTTTGTTCCTCACGTATTTATCCATGTAGTACTTTTTTACATTTTTTTAAGTTTCAGTGCTTTAAATTTGGCTTTTTTCTTCTCTTCGTATAAATACAGTAAGTTTGAATGCGGTAAAAATTAAGTGAATATTATAAAAGACACTACAGTATACTGTAAATTGGAGATATCATATCGCCGAATTCATTGCTTTCTTGTACAAACTTGGTATAGATAGTGATGTTTACTTGTGTTATTGGATATTTCCTTTTATTTGTGTCTGTGTAGGGGGATGTGGTGTTCATATTGTTGTGGATTGTAGGGAAAAAATTGAGGATACGTAGATATCACTTTTACTTATCCAATGTGAATAAAAGGAAAGCCCACACATGTAAGAAAGGTAAGCAAAAATGAAAATAAGGAAAAGAGTAAAAAACTAAAGTTCCCATCTGTAAAAGCGAGATATTAAGGATGTATTATGGAACTTTCGACTTCTGTCAGTAAAGTTTCACGTATGTCTAGACTGTAGAGTCAATAAGAACTCACATTCATATTATTTTAGTGATCATTATCAGGCAATTATTTTAGTTCTTAGCACATATTATTTTACTAAAATAATTCACATTATATTGGATGTTGGTGTTATATCTTTTCTTTGGATTATTGATGACTTGTAAGGGTATATATATATATGATCAACCGTATTTTTTCGGCACAAGGATGAGACACTACTTTATGCAATATTAGTTGTATGTTGATAATTTAAATTAGCTAAAAAAACAACGTTGACATTTGAAGTTTAAAAATGGTAAGCAAGATCATAGGTACAGTTGAGGTTGGTCTTCATGTTAGAAAGTTACTAAGAACGATGGAGGAAAATAAATGAGAACATATCAATTGCTTTAGTCAATAAATATCATGAACTAAAATGTTGGGAAGTATTCCGAGAGAAACCATCGAATTTGTAAATCATTTTGCCTTAGATAGCTTAGATTAAATTATGTTTTCTACTCCATCCGTTCACTTTTACTTATCCATTATATTAAAAATATATTTTCATTTATTTGTCCATTTTAGCAAATATCTTATTTTACCCTTGTCGTTAATTACCCAGTCCCAAATCATTTCTCAATACTTTTTAAAATACTATCATTATTATGAGTAAAATGACTAAATACATACTTTATTTATTTTCTTAAAGAGAATGTAAAGTCAAAAATGGACAAATAAAAGTGAACAAAGGGCTAAGGTGTTTCCTCTGAGTATACAACCGAATGATAAAAGTATGTGTCAATCACAAGTTCGAATTAGATAAATTTAACCCAGTTGATTCTTTCTTTTCCCCTGTTAGCTCAGTAAAAAATGTAGTCTTCTTTATTAGGGGTTGTTTGGTAGGAGGTATAAGAATAATGTTGAACAGAGCGTATTAGTAATGCTGACATTAGTTATGCTGATTTTATTTCTTATTCACTGTTTAGTTTGGTGTATTAAAGTATTGCATAATTTTTAAAAATTGAATGTTTACAAAAATACCCTTCACAATTTTTAACGCTAGCTATAAAAATTAACTACATAAATAACAAAATAAGAAATTCATACAACAATGAGAAAAGAATGAATACACATTAATTTGATATTATGCTATTTAGTAGAGAAAGAACTGTACCCAACTTGTGAAATAGTCGTCCTAACTTGTAAAATAGTCGTCCAAAAGTGGGAAGAACAAAATCACTAAAAATCCTTTTACCTGTGAACATGTGACTTTGATCTCTGAAGAGGAAAATGAAGAAGAAGTATGTTTGCTAAAAATATGAAGAAAGTATTTGCGACATGTTTTTAGGGATTTGAGGGGGCAGTTAGGTCTTTAAACATATTTATGCTAAGTATTAAAAACCCTTGCATTACTAATGTCATGGTTTTCTATGCATTACTTATACATAGTATAATACCAAGTATGATGTATAACTAATATTTATATAAGTTATACATAGGTTAAAAAATTGTACACCCTCCGTTTCAATTTAGATGAGTTAGTTTGACTCGACATAGAGTTTAAGAAGCAGGGAGGCTGTTTCCGATAGACCCTCGGCTCAAGCAGACAAAAAAGATAATATATCAGTACAAACAACAAAAACTATAGAAATAATAACAGAATCAAAAGTACCAGAAACAATAACAGTAACACG
The DNA here is from genome assembly GCF_000715075.1 of Nicotiana tabacum. Taxonomy (NCBI): domain Eukaryota; kingdom Viridiplantae; phylum Streptophyta; class Magnoliopsida; order Solanales; family Solanaceae; genus Nicotiana; species Nicotiana tabacum. Next base: position 121,929,652 of record NC_134087.1, read on the forward strand.
TAAGAAAGGCTCGGTACTATGAAAAGTGAAAGAGAAGTGTGGACACAACAATAATCACTAGCACTCTGGGACACAATCCTGTCAGACTAGCCTTTCACCCGGTACAGAGTAGCAAAGAGCTCCGCTACCCCCTTTCATACAACCCTAATGCTAGACCTCCACACTTTCCTATTAAGGACCATGTCCTCGGAAATCTGAAGTCTCGCCATGTCCTGCCTGATCACCTCTCCCCGATACTTCTTGGGCCGCCCTCTACCTCTTCTTATACTTGTCAAAGTCAACCGCTCACATCTCCTAACTGGGGCATTTGGACTTCTCCTCCGTACGTGCCCGAACCATCTGAGCCTAGCTTCTCGCATCTTGTCATCCATCGAGGCCACGCCCACCTTCTCCCGAATATCTTCATTTCTAATCTTATCCATCCTAGTGTGCCCCACACATCCGCCTCAACATCCTCATTTCTGCTACTTTCATCTTCTGGATATGCGAGTTCTTAACCTGCCAACACTCTACCCCATACAACATGGCTGGTCTAACCATGCTCTATAAAACTTGCCTTTGAGCCTCAATGACACCTTCTTGTCACATAGGACTCTAGATGCTAACATCCACTTCATCCACCCCACCCCTATATGGTGCACGACATCTTCGTCGATCTCCCCATCCCCCTGAATAACCGACCCCAAGTACTTGAAACTACTTCTCTTAGGGATGACCTGTGATTCAAGCGTCACGTCCACGCCCAATTCCCTCGACTTGGCGCCGAACTTGCACTCTAGGTATTCTGTCTTAGTTCTGCTAAACTTGAAACCCTTAGACTTAAGGGTCTATCTCCAAACCTCTAGCCTCTCATTAACTCCGCCTCACGTTTCATCCATCAGAACTATATCTTCAGCAAATAACATACACCATGACATCTCCCCTTGAATATGATGCGTCAGTGTGTCCATTACTAGGGCAAATAAAAATGGGCTAAGCGCAGATCCTTGGTGCAGTCCCATAACAACCGGAAAATGCTCTGAGTCGCCTTCCACTGTCCTAACCCAGGTCTTAGCTCCCTCATACATGTCTTTAATCGCTCTAATTTAAGCAACCGGCACGCCTTTCGCCTCCAGGCATCTCCAAAAAACCTCCCTAGGTACCTTATCATATGCTTTCTCCAAGTCAATAAACACCATGTGCAGATCCTTCTACCTATCCATGTAATGTTCCATCAACCTCCTAATAAGGTGGATAGCCTCCGTAGTTGAACGACACAACGTATTAGTTATACATAGATTAAAAAATGTACCAAATAAAGTATTAGTAATGCAAAGAGCTAATGCTTGCATTATTTCTTCTGATACCTACTACCAAACAACCCCTAACTACTTTAACTATGCATATTTCTAGTTGCTCATAATTATATTCTTGTATGATTAGAACATTTTATTATTCTTATACGTAAACTGAATATACAGTTGAAAGAAACAAAGAAATGTATAGCCTTTATTCCAGAAAAGACCACCAAATATACTCAACGTTGAGATTTCTAATTTGAATAGTCATTTCTTTTTTAAATAATACGTATTCAACAACATATTGAATTAGCATAACTCAAATTTTATCTAGTAAAAATATTATAAGAAGTTTTAGAAAGTTATAGTATAGAAAATGATTTAATTGACCAAATAATGGGGGCAATAGAGTAATATCGTATTTGTACGGAAAAGAGGAACATCGGAGTGTATGGGTCAAAAACGGACTTAGGAAATCATGCATGAGAAGGTCATTAAGTGAGAAGAGGTCGGCTTTGGGCGGCAAAGCCGAGGTCGACCGAAGCCCAACAACGAGCAATCGCTGAGCAAGCCGTTGAAGCTAAGGTTGAATAGCAAGGAGTAGGAATAACGACTAGTGTAGTCTCGGGACTAGAGATGAGAATATTCTCTTTGTTGTAATTTTTAGGGTTTTTTAGAGAACATCCCATATAAATAGAAGAGAGAAAAGAGGCACGTGAGATTCATTCTGAAAAAACTATTGCAAGAAGTTGACCCTTGAGAGAAAATACAAAGTTCACCATTCCATAGTGATTGATTTTATCGATTATTCTTTCCTTTCACTCACAGGATCCAAGAAAGCATTATTCATATTCTTATCTACTGCCATATTTCGTTGTCAGAAGGAAGAATCTTCCACATCATTTGATATTTGGGTGAAATGTTCTTCCTATTTATACTTATTGCCACTTTCCATATTTATTGCTCATCATTCATTCTACATTTATTCTCAAAAGTTCGCATTTAATGATTGAATACACGACTCTAAGCACTAAATAAACGATATCATTTAAATTCTTAACTAGATCTAAGAATTATTATGCTTGGTTAGGATTCACCTTTCACCTCTGTTATCTTTTAATTAGTTTAACAAAGAGTATCTATACTTTTTGGTCAAATATTTTGGCGCCGTCTGTGGGAAATTTCTAGTCAATATCATAGTCTTTCTAGATCTACAAAAACAGACCAATAGCAAAGCACAAAATTTTCTTTCCCCTACTTGTATAGTGTAACATGGCAGGAAATGGAGAAGAAAGACTAAAAGCAGTAGCAGGCCTTACTACTAATTTCGTAAATATCATCAATGAAGCTCACGGAGAAGACGAGGAGAACGTGACACCGAGTGCCTCACCCAGGAGAAGTGATTCACCTCCACTTCATGGCAGCGTTACCGCTTCTCATGGAAGGGGAGCCTCTAGGTCCACTAAGGAAGAAGCACCACCAGCGATAAAAAAGCTACTAGAAGCATGGCTAACGAGTACACTGAACATTATACTCGACAAACCCGCTCAGAGGGTGAGCAGAGAGGGGGTGCGAGTTGACATCGCCACAACAACCAATGAGCAACACACCCGACCTCGCTGCCATCCTTAGAAAAATGGAGGAGATGGAGAACGAGAATAAAGCACCTCGCGACCAAATGAGAGAGCATCAAGAAAGGGTAGATAAGATATCGGGCGCCCCAAAACTCCTACCAAAGTGGGACGCCGAACGGTTTGTGGAACTACCATATAACGACGAAACCGCACCACATGCTATGCCAAAAACTTTCAAAATGCCACCATACTTTAAAATATATGACGGTGTGACGGACTTGGAGGATCATATGACCCACTATGTTACTGCAGTGAAAGGCAATGACTTCGCAAAAGAACAAGTATCTTCCATATTGCTGAAGAAGTTTGGAGAGACCCTAATCCGCGGGGCCCTGACTTGGTACTCGCAATTACTTGCGCTATCCGTAGAAACATTCGAGGAAATGGCCGACAAGTTCATCGCCGCCCATGCCGGGGCCAAGAAAGCGGAGGCAAGGGTGAACGACATATTCTCCATCAAGCAATCTCCTGGCGAGGGACTCAAGGACTTCCTCGCCCGGTTCAACCGTGTAAGAATGACCCTTCGAATGTATCTGAAGGAATGGCGGTGGCCGCTTTTCAGAATGGTCTGAGAAGAAGTGGGTCGCGGGCGACCAAAAAATTACTAAGCCGACTCATGAAATACCCTCCAACCACTTGGGATGAAATACACAATGCCTACTGTGCCGAGGTAAGAACCGACGAGGATGATCTCAACGGGCCTACTCAATGCTTGACCTCGGTCCAAATGGAGTCTAGGAAAGACTAAAGAAAAGACAACAGAAGAGATCTAACAGGGTCACGACCTAATCGAGAAAGACATCGGCCTTATGTTAGAGGCACTCTCATGCCACCTCCATGTCACGAAGATGGTCCATCCAGGCTGCGAACAGGAACCCACCGAAATGAAAGAGGTATTCCCCCATTGTTATAAGCTCACAATTTTTGTGTTTCCCTCAAAAATAGTCTACGCATTAAAAAAGCTCGGCCTAAAGGTGAAATAGCCACAAAAGATGAAGTCTGACCCAAGCACCAGAAAGTCAAATGCCCTCTACGAATTCCACCAGGTACGAGGTCACAAGACCGAGGACTGCATCGCCCTTAGATAGGAGGTCATGAACATGCTTTACCAAGGGCACCTCAAAGAGTTGATAAGCGATCGAGGGAGGGCCAACTTCGCCCGAGGGAGCGAACAACATCAAGGGCTGGACAAACCACCTTCCCCATTCGGACCATTCAAATAATCATCGGAGGAGGCGACGACGCGTCAATCAACAACATGAAGTTCACCACCACTCACAAGATCAAACGGTCAATCACCCACGAACGGTATGACGAACTCAAAGAAAGTATCATCTTCGATAAGTCGAATACCCACAGTTTGGTCTTTCCTCACTATGACGCCCTTGTTATTACTTTACGCATTTTTGGTATTGACGTAAGACATATCATGGTCGATGATGGAAGCAGCGCGTGCATCATCCATCCTCAAGTTCTCACCCAAATGAAGCTCAAAGATAGGATAGTGCCACGCTCCATCATGCTAATAGGTTTTAACAATGCAGTTGAGCGGACATCTGGAGAAACCACACTGCCTGTCTTGGCCGGTGGCGTCACCTTAGAGACCACATTCCATATCATGGATCAGGATATGGCATAAAATGCCATTATAGGCCGACCATGGATATACGCCATGAAAGCCGTCCCCTACAATTTGTACCAAGTCATTAAATTTCCTACCACCTAGGGAATATTCTGTATCTGGGGAGAGCAACGCATGGCAAGAGAATACTACCGCATTACCCAAAATTGCACATACACCCAACAATTGAAAGGAAAAGTTGAGGAACCATATGCTACTAACTCTATCCAGGTCAGATGGCGAGGAAATGAAAGATGTCATCAGCGACCCTGAAATCATAGAAGCCATGAGGTCAACCGTAAAGGACCTTAACCTCATCCAACTAGACGACGACAATCACAACAAGAAAGCTTTCATCAGCCATAAACTCCAAGATCCAGGTAAATTTCCTCAATTGTTAAAAAATAAGGTGGACCTGTTCGCTTTTTCCCATGCAGACATGCCATGTATCCCAAAGGAAATAGCAATTCACAAGTTGAACATCGATCCATTTTACCCCCTAGTAAGGAAAATCAGATGAAAGTTTAACTCTGCAATAAATGACGTAGTTCGTGAAGAGGTCGAGAAATTGTTAGTGAATGATTCTATCAGAGAATCCAAATATCCTCAGTGGGTCGCCAGTATAGTCATGGTGAAAAAGAAGAACGCTAAGTGGAGAATGTGCGTGGACTTCACAGATCTGAACAAAGCCTGTCCAAAAAACTCGTTCCCACTTCCCCATATCGACCAACTCATCGACGCCACAGCCGGACACGAACTGCTGAGTTTCTTGGATGCCTACTCTAGCTACAACCAAATCCTCATGGAGAAGGATACATCTGTCACACCTCCTTTTTCCGCACCCGCGAGGGTGCAAGGGAGTTTTTCCAATTAAAGGACAATCGAGACGGGATTGGTTTATTTATTTCAGAGTCGCCACTTGGGAGATTTAGGGTGTCCCAAGTCACCAATTTTAATCCCAAATCGAGGAAAAGAATGACTCCATATTACAGTCTGCGTACCAGAAATCCGGATAAGGAATTCTGTTAACCCGGGAGAAGGTGTTAGGCATTCCCGAGTTCCGTGGTTCTAGCACGGTCGCTCAACTGTCATATTCGGCTTATTTATCTGATTTTAAATACAATTATGAACCGATGTGCCAATTTTAACTCTTTACCGCTTTTATTATTATTATTTTTAAAAGAATGTGAACGTCGCTTAAAACACGTCTTTGGACTGCGTCACATAAAATGCACCCACAATCCGGAACACATTTTATTTGATGTTTTGGGATTTGGATTTGGGTCGCATGAAATGCACACCCAAGCTTAAGAAAGTAAACTATTAAACACGCACCTAAAGAGACTATCGCGCTATCATTTTGGGAAGGTCATAAAATTCGCTAAACGGCCCTCCCGAGTTCTAAGTAATTAACACATATATTTTTGTGAGGGCCCCGCAATCTGTGCGTGTTCATTTGGCGAGGCTCGTCTCATTTTTATTATTGTTTTTTTTAAAAGGGTAAACTTAAAGTTACTACATTTTTTACTTTATCTATTTAAAGAGTTAATTCAAAGTTATTAAAATATATTGCAAGTCATGCTATACGTAACAAACTAGTGGTTTACGACAGGTTCTATTTAACTTTGTTCCAAATTGGAGCCGAGTCACATGAGATGCACCCCCGGTTCCTTTAATCTAATTACATACAAACAACAATATTGCCACAAATCACTAATTTGACGCTATTTATAAACTATCACTCTTTTTTTTCTTAATCTAGTTTAATGAAGTACAAGCTAATAATCTCACAACCTAACAACAAATGGCAAAGCAACTGACAATCAGTGCTAAACAGAAATATAAACATTAACAACAGAACATAATATTAACAATCAGTGATAAATTAACATGACAATATAAATTTTAAGATACGACAAATATATTACTACTACTCAGATTTACCTAGACAAAACGTGCAAGCAAAGAACATACCGAGCCAACAAAAAACAGCATGAATACTCACATTTAACAGCAACGTTGAGTTTCAACATCTCGAACTCGCAAAAAAATGGACAGCAACAACCTCGACGGAACTCATAACACGAACGGCAACCTCAAAAGTGGTTTCATGGCTGCCTAGTTGGTCGTTTCAGGGGTTTTGAGACGAGGAGAGGCTGGTTTAGGTGGTCGTTTGGCTTGAGAAAGGGGCAGCTATAGAGGGTCGTTTGGAAAGTGGTCGAAGAAGGAGAATAAATGTAGCGACAGTAGGTCGACGGGGCAGCGTGACGCCGGGAACGTAACAACAGTCACTGCTTGATGGAGGCTGGACACGGTGGAGGAAGCTGACGGACTGGCGTCGCTGGATAGGTCGTTTGGGCAGTGACGACGCAGCAGGAGCTGGGCGTCGTTTGTGGTCGACGAAGGGAGTTCGGACAAGAGGATGGTCGACTGCTGGTGGGTTGTTGACGGAGGTGGTGTTTGCTGGACTGCTTGGGTAGTGACGACGTGAGGGAGTGGGTAATGACGGGTGAGGCAGCTGGAGGTGGAAGGGTCGTGGTGGTTTTGGGTAGGTTTGACGATGGTTTAGGGTTTTGGTTGCGACGGGAAGGTGTCGGACTGGCGCTTGGACGTGAGAGAGCTGGTGTCGTCGGAGCAGGTGGTCGACAATAGGGTCGACGGGCCTGTTTGGTGGTCTGTTTGGTGGTGGTCTTTTTACAGTAGGGTCTTTCTTCTTCTTCTTTAGGAAGAAGATGAATAGTGGAAAACAAAAATCCCTCCACCCTCTTTCAAAAATCTGTCCCAAAGTCCCCCCCTTTTCCCTTGCCTTGTCCGTGCATTTGTAGCCAATGCCAAGAAGATGGACCCCTCGTGTGTAGGGGTCCAAGGTTTGTGTCCCCCATGCGCGGTGGGGTTCCCCGTGTACGGTGTTCCGTCCGTGTTCCCCACGCTTGTCCTCCTTGTGTGGTGGACTCAGATTATTATGGGCTATGTCCGAAAATTAGGCCTAAAAACGGGTAGTTTGAACCCGAATATTATTCTTTTGCCCAGACCCGAGAAATAGGAACACGACGTTGCTCAACTGATTATGTAAGCAAAATAGCTACTAAAAATAAGCCTAATATTTAAAACAAAACTATATCTTTTTTTAATATTTTTTCAAGATTAAAATAGCTACAAAATATTAATAAAACTATTTTTTTTTTGTAATTTTCGTTTTTATATAAAGTAATGTTTTTGTATTTTTTCAAAATTAAAATGACTACAAAACATTAATAGAACTATATTTTTTGGTAATTTTCGAAATTATGTAAAGTACAAAATAAGGAACTATTTTTTGTATTTTTTCAAGTTTATGAGAAATACATAAACTAAAATTTATATATATATTTTTGTAATTTTCTTTTGCGATGAAAATAAAGTAAAAATAGTTAAAATAACTATATTAGACCCGATTTCACATATTCACGCTAAAAATGTGAAAATTCTCGGGGAGGGTCAAAAATCAGGTGTCTACAGCTGCCCCTCTTTGACTGGAAACACGAAGAGTTTTCCGACAAAGAATGACTAGACATGTTTTTGACCCGATCATTATTTGGACGGACTACACTAAGGAAAGGAAGGGAATATGACCGAGCCCTGGTATCTGAGCTGCCTACATATCCTTGGTTATACAGGAATCAGGCCACGTGTAGTTCGGAAATGAGAGAGATGGTAAAGTGTACCGAGGTGAAGAGCCGATCGAGGTGCCGTTCCGTTGAGGTTCCGGTCCATGGTCCTGTCATTACATCAAAAATGAAAACTGAAAAAGACTAACTAAGCCTATCAGCTACTAGTTACAAGGATTCCTGTCTTTAAGTCTTCTGAAACTTGATCTTGAGTCTTGAATGGTGCTTCATGCAGACTTTGGATTTGAACCTTGATACTTGCTAGTTGTAGGCGCTAGTTCTTGAGCAGACCACATATGTTCTCCCCTTCCGTACTTTGGATTATTTTTTTTTCTTCTTCTTTCTTTTTTTTTTGTTTTTTTTTTGTTTTTGTGATTAGCTTTTGTTGACTATCTCAGACTGTTGACTCGCATTCTTGAGGCGAGCTTCTTGTTGTTTCTAACTTGGATTGAATGCTGGGGATTTTTGTTGTAGCCTTCTGCCTTCCAATGGGTTACGGCTTGACCTTGAACGATGTTCCTCTGTTCTACAGGCGGACCCCTAACTTCTTCAATCTTCGACATATAACAACCTCCGCTCTACAGGCAGGCTCCTGACAACCAAAACAAACAACACAAATGAAATTTCCTAACCCAGTTTGCACTGGGAAAGTTTGTGAGTCGTTAGCAAAATCGTAACCCACCGACACTATTGATGCAATGCTGAGAGTGAACTAAAGACTAGACTAGGATGTGCATCTCCTACGAGTAAAACCTCAATTTAGGAAGTGAGTCTCCTAAAATAAAATATAACCTGAAAAAGCCAAGCTAGGAAGCGCGCCTCCTATTGGTAAGATATGGAACGTATTCCCTTGTTATATAGGTGGGCGCCTGGCTTCAACACATGAAAACGTAAAGACTGAAAAGTATTCCTCTCATTATACAGGTGGGCGCCTGGCTTGAAAATGTAAAGACTGAAAAGTATTCCTCTCGTTATACAGGTGGGCGCCTGGCTTCAACACTTGAAATGAAAAGACTGAAATGTATGCCTCTGTTCTATGGGCTGGCTCCCAACTTCAACACTTGTAATGAAAAAGACTGAAATGTATTCCTCTCGTTATACAGGTGGGCGCCTGGCTTCAACACTAGAAATCTAAAGACTGAATGTATGCCTCTGTTATATGGGCGGGCTCCCAACTTCAACACTTGAAAGTAAAGACTGAATGTATTCCTCTGTTATTATGGGCGGACTCCCAATTTCAACACTTGAAAAGAAAAGACTGGAATGTATTCCTCTCGTTATACAGGTGGGCGCCTGGCTTTAGGAAAACTAAACATTGATAATCTTAAGAAAACTAAAAATGACTCTCTTTTTTTTTCATTTTTTTATTTCAAATTCAAACGTTTTTTTTCTTTATTATCTTAGGAGAAATATTCATCAGACTAAGATTTTGATCCTAGGAAAAAGTTCATCGGACTAGGTCTTATTTTTTTGGTATCTTAGGAGAAAGATTCATCAGACTAAGATTTTGATCCTAGGAGAAGGTTCGTCAGACTAGGTCTCTATCTTAGGAGAAAAATTCATCGGACTAAGATTTTGATCCTAGGAGAAGGTTCATCAGACTAGGTCTTGTTTTTTTTGGTATCTTAGGAGAAAGATTCATCAGACTAAGATTTTGATCCTAGGAGAAGGTTCGTCAGACTAGGTCTCTATCTTAGGAGAAAAATTCATCAGACTAAGATTTTGATCCTAGGAGAAGGTTCATCAGACTAGGTCTTGTTTTTTTTGGTATCTTAGGAGAAAGATTCATCAGACTAAGATTTGGATCCTAGGAGAAGGTTCATCAGACTAGGTCTTTTTTTTTGGTATCTTAGGAGAAAGATTCATCAGACTAAGATTTTGATCCTAGGAGAAGGTTCATCAGACTAGGTCTCTATCTTAGGAGAAAAATTCGTCAGACTAAGATTTTGATCCTAGGAGAAGGTTCATCGGACTAGGTCTTGTTTTTTTGGTATCTTAGGAGAAAGATTCATCAGACTAAGATTTTGATCCTAGGAGAAGGTTCATCAGACTAGGTCTCTATCTTAGGAGAAAAATTCATCAGACTAAGATTTTGATCCTAGGAGAAGGTTCATCGGACTAGGTCTTGTTTTTTTTGGTATCTTTAGGAGAAAGATTCATCAGACTAAGATTTTGATCCTAGGAGAAGGTTCATCAGACTAGGTCTCTATCTTAGGAGAAAAATTCGTCAGACTAAGATTTTGATCCTAGGAGAAGGTTCATCAGACTAGGTCTTGTTTTTTTGGTATCTTAGGAGAAAGATTCATCAGACTAAGATTTGGATCCTAGGAGAAGGTTCATCAGACTAGGTCTCTATCTTAGGAGAAAAATTCGTCAGACTAAGATTTTGATCCTAGGAGAAGGTTCATCAGACTAGGTCTCTATCTTAGGAGAAAAATTCATCAGACTAAGATTTTGATCATAGGAGAAGGTTCATCAGACTAGTTCTTTTTTTTGGGTATCTTAGGAGAAAGATTCATCAGACTAAGATTTTGATCCTAGGAGAAGGTTTGTCAGACTAGGTCTCTATCTTAGGAGAAAAATTCATCAGACTAAGATTTTGATCCTAGGAGAAAGTTTATAAGACTAGGTCTTGTTTTTTTTTGGTATCTTAGGAGAAAGATTCATCAGACTAAGATTTGGATCCTAGGAGAAGGTTCATCAGACTAGGTCTCTATCTTAGGAGAAAAATTCGTCAGACTAAGATTTTGATCCTATTAGAAGGTTCATCAGACTAGGTCTCTATCTTAGGAGAAAAATTCATCAGACTAAGATTTTGATCATAGGAGAAGGTTCATCAGACTAGGTCTTTTTTTTTTGGGTATCTTAGGAGAAAGATTCATCAGACTAAGATTTTGATCCTAGGAGAAGGTTCGTCAGACTAGGTCTCTATCTTAGGAGAAAAATTCATCAGACTAAGATTTTGTTCCTTGGAGAAAGTTCATCAGACTAGGTCTTGTTTTTTTTGGTATCTTAGGAGAAAGATTCATCAGACTAAGATTTTGATCCTAGGAGAAGGTTCGTCAGACTAGGTCTCTATCTTAGGAGAAAAATTCATCAGACTAAGATTTTGATCCTAGGAGAAGGTTCATCAGACTAGGTCTTTTTTGTAAACTTAGGAGGAAATGCATCTCCTATGGGTGAATCTAAAACAAACTTAGGAGGAAATGCGTCTCCTATGGGTAAAACTTAGGAGGAAATGCATCTCCTATGGGGAAAACTAGACTTAGGAGGAAATGCATCTCCTATGGGCAAAACAAACTTAGGAGGAAATGCATCTCCTATGGGCAAAACAAACTTAGGAGGAAATGTCTCTCCTATGGGTAAAACTTTAATGATTATAAATTAGGAAGTGCGTCTCCTATTAATGAAAAATTCACTTAGGAAGTGCGTCTCCTATGCGTGAACCATTTCCTTCTTTCTGATGGGGATGAATTTCCCCCTTTGTTTTTGTTTTTTTTATATATATACTTTTTATTCTTTTTGTTTTCTTCTTCTTCTTTGTTTTTTTTTTTGCATTTTTTTGCATAGCTTCTTCCTTCGAAGATTGCCTCCCTTGAGATTCGTTTTGCCTTTCCCCGAAAGATACCGCTGAGGATCCGACTTTCCAACCTTGTGTTGGACTCCTCGAAACTACTAGGGATAACACTGTTGGGGAATTATTTACTTACCTGTTGGGGGGGAAAATGTTATCAGCTGGGGATAACGCTGTTGAGGATAACACTGCCGGGGGATTTTGATTCCTTCAGAACTAGTGCTTCACTCTTCGGAAGGCTGTTGGGAATGATGTTGGCCTCTTGCTTTTTCTGAGCTCAAGTTTCATCCCTTTGCTGGGGAACAACTTCCTCCATTGAAACTTATTATGTTGGGGGCAACACTGGTTCTAAGACCACTTCCCTCGAGACTGGCGTTATCTTTTATTCTTCCCCGAATGGGTACCTGACTTCCAGAAAATTTTCTAAATGGAAGAAAAATTTTCTGCCCTAGTTCGATAATATCCCTGTGCATGCATTTCTGGCATCAATGCCATTTCCTTTACCTGTTTCAAATCAAACAAAATTTGTTAGTTTAAAATGCGATGGTTGGTTGTGATACTCTTACTGGGATGGCTTTTCCCTTTCTCCTTCCTTGCTCTGCGTTCCACAACTTGTTGGGGATGATATTATTTGCTGGGGATAATCCCTTTCTGCTGGGGATATCCCTCTTCTTTTGTGGCATAGCTCAGAAACTGGCATTTCCCCGACTTTTAGTCTTGTATGAATTTCCCACAAATCATGCTCACTGCTTTCCTTGCTTTGTTCACGGGCCTTGGCCTTGAGGTTTATAACCTTGGTTTTGGCAAGGATATCCCTCTTGACACTCGTCAATCCTTTTGTCAATTCCCTTTTGCTGGGGATATTTTTCTTGACACTGGCCTCGCGCTTGTTCCTTGCTGACTATACCATTTGGATGTACTAGTCAGATCTTATCTTGCATATTTGGAAAGCTGATGGCATATTTTGAAGTCAATTCACACTTGTTCTGACCAAAGAGACTCTATTGGGGAATATTTTTTTTATGAAAGGAAAAAGATAAAAGGGAACAGAAAAAAGACAAAGGAAAAGATGACTCTTTAACAAAAGAAACTATAAATAAAAACCTATCAAACGCAGATACCGACTCTAATGGTCATGACATGCATATGTGGCCTATCCTCTACCGCCAATCATCTTTCAAGATCTTCAATTGGCAATTCCTCATCTGATTCTCAATTCTATTCGACTTGTAGTGCCCGAAGGGTTTTCACTATCAAGTCTCTCTCATTTTTGTTTTTTCTCTCAGCTTTCATCGCCTTACGGTGCCTGTGAAGGTTTTCACCGATAAGACTCTCTCATTTGTATCACTTTCCAGCTGGGGATTCGGAGTGTTGCCGGTATGACTCTTTCTGTTGGAGATTAGAGTCCTTTCTGCTGTGGAACAGAATATTAGGTTCGCCGGTAAGACTCTTCATTTGTCTGACTTGACATCTTTTGAAGACTGATCAGAAGGTCTTTCTTTGGACCGTAATGTGGGTTTTGGATAGGGCTAGAAGGAAAGGGTATTAAAGGCTCAAAAATGCATCGATTTTGGGTTATTAATTACAACCTTCAGAATTAGATTTATTTACAACAAACGCAACCTTTGCCCCAGTTTCTTGCTTGGGGATATCTTAATTGATTTTTTTTTCATTTTTCAAAACTATAACCGAGCCGTGAAGCGCCTACGTATCCTCTTTGAGGAATCAGGTCAAACGTAGTTCCCAATTCCTCTTTTTTCATTTGACTTTCTTTTGTTTTTTTGTTATCATTTTTCTTTTCCTTTTTTTTTTGTTTTCATGCCATGCTCGCGTTTTCTAGTCGTTTTTACTGATTCCGAACGAGGGGTATGAAAGAAATAAATAAGTCTCAAAAGGGGTAACGAAGGGTAAAGTGTTTAGGTAGCAGAACCAAATGCCTTCGTCATTCCAGTCTTCAAAACATGCCAAGTGCAAACAACACAATTGAACATGGATTTATAGTCTCTTCCGATGGTGCTGGACTTGACAATTATGTTAAACATTTTATTTTTCCTTTGTCATTTCTAAAGCACCGTTGGGCGACACTCTCATTATCTTGAACGACCGCGAATCTTGCTTTTAACGGTTTTTCTTTGTGTTTAACTTGCCCTAGTTCCACATGACTCGAGCTCCGAATATTCTCAAACCGTCCTTATTTTTCGAGGTTTTATGATTGACTTTTAAGATTAGGCCCAAAGTGTGCGCATGTCATGTCACTAGAATCGGCGCTGAACAAAAATGATAAAATACTAAACAAACGAAACTGGACATAATAGAAGACCGAATTTTGTATTAGATTACCGATGAAATGATTTGAAAAAACAAAACAAACCGGAACAAAGTCCTAAAACAAACTGGACAAAATTTAAACAAACTGCTATGACAAAATGGAAAGATAAGAAGGTTTGACACAAGACAAAATCCTAATTACAATCCTAATAATCCGAACAACGGAAATGACAACAAAATAAGCCACCACAAGCTTCTCTCTTGCTGACTAAGGAACGAAGCGTCCTCCCACTTTATCAAAACCTGGCATCTTAGCCACTGAGCTTTGCATCAATACTGCCAAAACTATTACCAGCTTCAACATCATCAACCTCCGTCAACAAGCTCTCGATAGGGTTCGAGTGCTCCATGTCACTGTTATTGATCACAATCCGCCCTTCTTGGATCATTTTCTCCACTTCCCTTTTCAAAGTACGACAGCTCTCAATGTTGTGCCCTACGACATTGGAGTGGTATACGCATCGCGCTGCCGGATCAAAATTCCTTGCAAGTGGATCTGGAGTACATGCGGGGAGTGGCTCAATCAAGCCAGCATGCCTTAGCCTTCCAAACAGACTGGCATAAGATACTCCGATAGGGGTGAGAGTCTTTCCTCGTTTCAATAACCTCTTCATTCTTGCATGTTGACATGGCCGGAAACCTGATCCAGGTGGCTTTTGGTAGGCTTGTGTGGGTGCGTAAGCATTTCGTGGAGCCGGGTACCTGGAAAGTGAAGTATGGCTTTTAAGGTCACAGGGAAAGAGGTGGTGTTGGGGAGCGGAGAAGCATTGAGGAGTGATGGAGCTACTTGGGTAGCTAGGAAAGTTGCCATAAGTGGGTTGGGATGGAGGGTATGGGGGATCTTTCATTATGGCGTTGGGTGCTTGGGAAATGATAGAGTTCAAGAGGCTTGGCGGTGGAGGGGGTGGTGCTTTTCCAGTTATCCATGCCTGATACATGTCTGCCACATGTTGTCTCAGCATTTTGACTTCTTCTACCAACCCGTTGTTCCGTTCGACCAATTGTTGTCGGTCATCAGTGCCGACCCACTCGGTTCTGCGGTTCTGAGCCATTGTCCTTTGACTTTGCTTTGAAGGGAGGAGTTACCACAACCAACCACTTTTCTATATATGAACATAGCAAAGGGAAGCCATCACGTTAGTGTTAGGGCATTTGACAGACAATCATATGTCAGAAATACAATGCACCTAAGCAGTTATACAATTGTGCCCCTCTGAAAATTCTCCCACACTTTCCTTTATTTATTTATTTATTATTATTATTATTATTATTATTATTGTTATTATTATATTTTTTTATTTTTGTTTTATGGTGGCGGTCGAATCTTATGGAGATTGCCTACGTATCATGACCCCGCATGAATCAGACCTTGCGTAGTTCGGGCCAAATTAAAGGTAACAACAATGAGACATTTTTTTTTTGGAATTATCAGTTTTCAAAAACAAACTGGGTTTCAAAGATTTAAAGATGACCTACAAACTTAAAAATCAAACAACCCGCATACTCTAATCAAAATATTCACAAACTCAAAAACAAACGGCCAGTTCCTTTTCCCGTTGGACAAATGCAACCAAATGGTTATTTTTTGCCAATGTGGCCCCTTCCAAATTTCACATGAATTTTGAGGCCGGGAGGATTATTTTATGACACTTTACAAACTTGTCCATTCTTTTACGAAAATAGCCTTTCGACAACTGAAAGATGGCTCGACTTATTTTGACCAAAAATCCAAACGGTATTCACCTGACCGCTGACTTTTTTTTTTTCAAATTACAATAAAAACCTGGTGTTGCAAACACGGCCCTTCAGCGCCTCGGGGACGAAGATTTTTAAGGCTGTGTGGGTCAACTGGACCAAATCTTAAAAAATGACCCAAAGGTGGCTGTTTATGCAAAGTCAGCCTTCCGGCGTCCCTTTCGGGAACATTCGTCTATGTCTTGATAAAACAGCGTCACCTGGCTTCTTTATGACGAAATTTTTTGGCTATTTTAGCAAAAGGTGGGGTTGGACCCGATGAGGGTTGCCTACGTATCTCACATCCGGTGAGAATCAAACCCGCGTAGTTCGGGCAAATAAACTATTTTTGAGAAGACCCTTTTCCATTTTCTATATTTTTATTTTATTTTATTTTTTTTCCACAACATTCAAATAGACTATTATTTTTCATTCATAACAAACAAACAAATTAACAAAAAACATAAAACATTCCTTCTTTTCTTTTCTTTTTTTTTTCAAAATTTTGGTAGAGTTTCTACACTACTTGGACATTGGTTTTTTTTTTCTAAAATAAGTAGTTATATCTCTACACTGTTATTTTCTCCTCTTTTCACGATTTTATAATTTGTGGAAAATGATGACAACATACAAAATCTTTTGAATTTTCATGCTCTCTTTTTTTTTATTTTATATATTTTTTTATATTTATTATATTTTTCAAAAATGTGGCATGGGGGACATAGGGAATTCCAAGACTTCTTGGATTCCGCAAATGTTCCCCATGTGCTTTTCCCAAAATGTAAAGCGCGGGGGACATATGGAATACCAAGGCCTCTTGAATTCCACAAATGTTCCCCATGCTTTTGATTAAAATAACACCATGCTGGAAAAACGTGCGGCCTTCTTATTAAACGTGATCAACATAACAAGGTGTGTCATTTGTCCGCAACTATCATTGGTCCGCCGAATGACCCATTCACCCTTGAATAAGTACAACATGTAGCACATAGGATGCCAAAAGATGGTCTATTATTTTCAGGTTGCTTGTCCTAGACGGACCCAACCCCTGTGTTGAGTCCCCTAAGTCAAATGCACATGATGCAAATAAACGTTCCTACTAGGGATCCGGCATGTGGCTTTGTTATACTAGGTTCAGAACTTGGGTGTTTGTTCTAGACCTGGCTTACCCGAGCGGACAACTCGAGCCGAGGGGGGGCAGCGTACCGGGAATACAGAAGCTTCACCGGCTTAGCAACTTGTCCGAATCTCGTTCTAAATTGGGATTTGACACTATACAGAAAAGAAGTCGTACGACGTACGCCCTTCTTCATGATTAAGAAGACCCAGAGAGAAGATGGGTTTCGGCACAGTTTATATACAGTTCAAATAATATCAAAGAGGTAAAAACCATCATTTAGCACATTGAGCCCAAACATGTAACACAATCAGATAAAACCAAATATAACAATTTATCTAAGCTCGAATTTCTAACCCTGAACCAGTGGTTCTGGGTCTGTCCCCAGCAGAGTCTCCAGAGCTGTCACACCTCCTTTTTCCGCACCCGAGAGGGTACAAGGGAGTTTTTCCAATTAAAGGACAATCGAAACGGGATTCGTTTATTTATTTCAGAGTCGCCACTTGGGAGATTTAGGGTGTCCCAAGTCACCAATTTTAATCCCGAATCGAGGAAAAGAATGACTCCATATTACAGTCTGCGTACCAGAAATCCGGATAAGGAATTCTGTTAACCCGGGAGAAGGTGTTAGGCATTCCCGAGTTCCGTGGTTCTAGCACGGTCTCTCAACTGTCATATTCGGCTTATTTATCTGATTTTAAATACAATTATGAACCGATGTGCCAATTTTAACTCTTTACCGCTTTTATTATTATTATTTTTAAAAGAATGTGAACGTCGCTTATAACACGTCTTTGGACTGCGTCACATGAAATGCACCCACAATCCGGAACACATTTTATTTGATGTTTTGGGATTTGGATTTGGGTCGCATGAAATGCACACCCAAGCTTAAGAAAGTAAACTATTAAACACGCGCCTAAAGAGACTATCGCGTCATTATTTTGGGAAGGCCATGAAATTCGCTAAACGGCCCTCCCGAGTTCTAAGTAATTAACACATATATTTTTGTGAGGGCCCCGCAATCTATGCATTTTCATTTGGCGAGGCTCGTCTCATTTTTATTATTGTTTTTCTTAAAAGGGTAAACTTAAAGTTACTACATTTTTTACTTTATCTATTTAAAGAGTTAATTCAAAGTTATTAAAATATATTGGAAGTCATGCTATACGTAACGCACTAGTGGTTCACGACAAGTTCTATTTAACTTTGTTCCAAATTGGAGCCGGGTCACATGAGATGCACCCCCGGTTCCTTTAATCTAATTACATACAAACAACAATATTGCCACAATTCACTAATTTGACGCTATTTATAAACTATCACTCTTTTTCTTCTTAATCTAGTTTAATGAAGTACAAGCTAATAATCTCACAACCTAACAACAAATGGCAAAACAACTGACAATCAGTGCTAAACAGAAATATAAACATTAACAACAGAACATAACATTAACAATCAGTGATAAATTAACATGACAATATAAATTTTAAGATACGACAAATATATTACTACTACTCAGATTTACCTAGACAAAACGTGCAAGCAAAGAACATACCGAGCCAACAAAAATCAGTATGAATACTCACGTTTAACAGCAACGTTGAGTTTCAACATCTCGAACTCGCAAAAAAAATGGACAGCAACAACCTCGACGGAACTCATAACACGAACGGCAACCTCAAGAGTGGTTTCATGGCTGCCTAGTTGGTCGTTTCTGGGGTTTTGGGACGAGGAGAGGCTGGTTTAGGTGGTCGTTTGGCTTGAGAAAGGGGCAGCTATAGAGGGTCATTTGGACAGTGGTCGAAGAAGGAGAAGAAATGTAGCGACAGTAGGTCGACGGGGCAGCACGACGCCGGGAACGCAGCAGCAGTTGCTGCTTGATGGAGGCTGGACACGGTGGAAGAAGCTGACGGACTGGCGTCGCTGGATAGGTCGTTTGGGCAGTGACGACGCAGCAGGAGCTGGGCATCGTTTGTGGTCGACGAAGGGAGTTCGGACAGGAGGATGGTCGACAGCTGGTGGGTTGTTGACGGAGGTGGTGTTTGCTGGACTGCTTGGGCAGTGACGACGTGAGAGAGTGGGTAATGACGGGTGAGGCAGCTGGAGGTGGAAGGGTCGTGGTGGTTTTGGGTAGGTTTGACGATGGTTTAGGGTTTTGGTTGCGATGGGAAGGTGTCGGACTGGCGCTTGGACGTGAGAGAGTTGGTGTCGTCGTTGCAGGTGGTCGATAGTAGGGTCGACGGGCCTGTTTGGTGGTCTGTTTGGTGGTGGTCTTTTTACAGTAGGGTCTTTCTTCTTCTTCTTTAGGAAGAAGATGAATAGTGGAAAACAAAAATCCCTCCACCCTCTTTCAAAAATCTGTCCCAAAGTCCCCCCCTTTTCCCTTGCCTTGTCCGTGCATTTGTAGCCAATGCCAAGAAGATGGACCCCATGTGTGTAGGGGTCCAAGGTTTGTGTCCCCCATGCGCGGTGGGGTTCCCCGTGTACGGTGTTCCGTCCGTGTTCCCCACGCTTGTCCTCCTTGTGTGGTGGACTCGGATTATTATGGGCTAGGTCCGAAAATTAGGCCTAAAAACGGGTAGTTTGAACCCGAATATTATTCTTTTGCCCAGACCCGAGAAATAGGAACACGACGTTGCTCAACTGATTATGTAAGCAAAATAGCTACTAAAAATAAGCCTAATATTTAAAACAAAACTATATCTTTTTTTAATATTTTTTCAAGATTAAAATAGCTACAAAATATTAATAAAACTATTTTTTTTTGTAATTTTCGTTTTTATATAAAGTAATGTTTTTGTATTTTTTCAAAATTAAAATGACTACAAAACATTAATAGAACTATATTTTTTGGTAATTTTCGAAATTATGTAAAGTACAAAATAAGGAACTATTTTTTGTATTTTTTCAAGTTTATGAGAAATACATAAACTAAAATTTATATATATATTTTTGTAATTTTCTTTTGCGATGAAAATAAAGTAAAAATAGTTAAAATAACTATATTAGACCCGATTTCACATATTCACGCTAAAAATGTGAAAATTCTCGGGGAGGGTCAAAAATCAGGTGTCTACACCAAGAAAAAACCAGCTTCATCACCCATCAGGGGAAGTACTGCTACATGGTGATGCCGTTCGGGTTAAAAAACGCGGGGGCAACGTACTAGAGGCTGGTGACCAAAATGTTCAAAGATCAACTCGGCAAGACCATGGAAGTATATATTGACAGCATGTTGGTCAAGTCAAAGAGAAATGAAGACCATATCGACCACTTGAGGGAGGCCTTCGACATACTCAGAAGGTACGACATGAAATTAAGCCCCGAGAAATGTGCCTTTGGTGTGACATTTGGAAAATTCCTTGGCTTCTTGGTATCACAACGAGACATCGAGGTCAATCCCGACCAAATCAAGGCCATAAAAGGAATCCCAAAAAATCTAACCTGCAAAAAACAAGTGCAAAAGCTGACCGACCGAATAGCCGCCTTGTCAAGATTTATCTCGTGGTCCTCCGATAGGTGCCACAAATTTTTTGGCATACTCAAAAAGGATAACGGACTCCAATGGAATACCGAATGCATCAACGACTTAAAAGATCTGAAGGTCTACCTATCTTCGCCACTATTGTTCACTAAGGTAGAACCCGAAGAACGACTTCTTGTCTACTTGGCCGTGTCCGATGTCATAGTAAGTGCAGTCCTGGTACAAAAAAATAAAGGTATGTAATCTCCGATCTGTTACATTAGCAAAACTTTGGTCGACACTGAAACGAGGTACCCCCACCTCGAGAAGTTAGCTCTGGCCCTAGTCGTAGCTTTATAGAAGCTTAGACCTTATTTCCAGTGCCACCCCATCTCGTTGGTCACGACTTTTCCTTTAAGGAGTATCTTGCACAAACCCGAATTGTCGGGCAGATTGGCCAAGTGGTCCATAAAACTGAGTGAGCATGATATAACCTATCAGCCACGAACAACGATAAAGTTGCAAGTTCTTGCCGACTTCAATGTGAAGATAATGTTCGAAGTCGAAAGGGAAACCACAACTACTTCTACCAAAGTACACGACCAATGGGTCTTGTACACCGATGGCACTTCTAACGCATCAGGATCTGGACTGGGACTCGTACTCAAGGTCCCAACAGGCGAAATGGTTCGCCAATCCATATGATGCCCTAATAGGACTAACAACGAGGCCGAGTATGAGGCTATGATTGCAGGGTTAAAATTAGCACTCAAATACGGAGCATGGCGAGTCATCCTTCAATGCGACTCACAACTCATCGTCAATCAGGTCATAGAGACTTTCTAAATTAAGGAACAACAGTTACAAAAATATAAGGCCGAGATTTGCAAACTATTACCCGAGTTCGACGAATGCCAGCTCGACCAAATACCTCGAGCGCAGATCATCGAAGCAGATAGCCTCGCCAATGGCAGCATCCACCAAAAGCATAACCAGAGAGAGGGACGTGGTCACGCTCCTCCATTCATCACTAGACTAAATCAAGGTACGATATATAAGCCTATCTTGGGACTGGCGTAACCGTATTATCTCATACTTGCAGGACGGAGTGCTCCCACCCGACAAAAAAGAAGCCAAGAAGCTTCGAATGCAGGCGGCCAGGTACAATGTCGTCAATAACGGATTGTACAAAAGAACATTTGGTGGTCCTCTAGAAAAGTTCTTAGGACCGAATCATACACAGAGCATCCTCGAAGAAGTACACGAGGGCCACTGCGGAGCTCATACCGGCAACCGAGCTCTCGTCAGATGCCTCATACAGGCAGGCTACTATTGGCCCACAATGAAAAAGGAAGCTGCCGACTTCATCAAAAGTGTGAGCAATGCCAAAGATACGCCTCCATGATTCACCAAGCGGGCGAACACCTTCATTCAGTCACTTCGCCCTAGCCTTTCACCAAATAGGGAATGGACATCGTCAGACCCCTCCCGACGGGATGAGGTAATGTACGATTTCTTTAAGTTTTAGCTGACTATTTCTCCAAATGGGTAGAAACAAGTGCATTCTCCCAAATATGCGAGAAAGAAATAATCACGTTCATATGAAGAAACATCATATGCCGCTTCAGCATCCCCAAAGAAATCAACTGCAACAATGGTCCCCAGTTCACTGGAAAAAAGACCGCTGAGTTCTTCGAGAAATGGCGCATCAAAAGGATACTCTCCATGCCATATCATCCTGCAGGCAACAGTCAGACAGAATCCTCCAACAAATTAATATTGAATATAATGAAAAAGAAACTCGAAAACGCCAAGGGACTGTGCCAAAAGTGCTGCCAGAAGTGTTATGGGAATATTGCACCACGCCAAAGACGAGCACAGGAGAAACGTCATACTCACTAGTCTATGGGACTGATGCAATGATACCAGTTGAGGTCGGGAAATTACCTAAGCCTGAGATACTCAAATGAAAGTGGGCCAAACAACGTTGAGAATAGAAGGCAAGACCTCGACGAAGCTGAAGAGCGGAGAGACATGGCTTACATAATAATGATAGCTCAAAAACAACAGGCAGAGTGTTACTACAACAAAAAATCCAAAATCAGGCCACTCAGAGTCGGAGATTACGTGCTCAAAGCCAAAACACAAGCGAGCAAAGACCCGCGAGAGGGCAAATTGGGAACCAATTGGGACGGCCCATACAAAATTATGGCGACAATAAGAAAATGGTCATTCTTGCTGGAAACAATGGAAAGAAAATTACTACCAAACAATTGGAACGTCGCCCACCTCAAATACTTCAACTTCTAAGGATAGACGTCTCCCGAGTCGTACTCTTTTTTCCCTAACCTGAGTATTGTCCAAATTGGGTTTTCTTGGGGAGGTTTTTAACGAGGCGACATAGAGAGCATCTCGAAATTTGAGTATAAGTTCATCGCTCGACCTCTCAAATTGCTTTCCCAGGTCGATCAATGAAGGGACTAGATAAACTGGGACTTCCCCAATGTATGCATGAAAAAAGCAAAGACATGTAAACTTCTTCAATGAATGTATAAACAAAGCGGAATGCGCAAACACATGAGTTTTTTCATCTCAGCCAAGTTCATACATTACGCCAAGAGTCAAACATTCGACCTTGCTCGAATCGACTCATATTCGACTTTGCTCGAATCTATTTACATTCATCCTCGTTCGAATCACTTAAGAGTCAAACATTCGACCTCGCTCGAATCGACTCACATTCGACTTTGATCGAATTTATTTGCATTCAACCTCGTTCGAATCACTTGAGAGTCAAACATTCGACCTTGCTCGAATTGACTCACATTCGACTTCGCTCGAATTTATTTACATTCGGACTCGTTCGAATCACTTGAGATTCAAACATTCGACCTCGCTCGAATCGACTCACATTCGACTTCACTCGAATTTATGTACATTCGACCTTGTTTGAATCACTTAACAGTCAAACATTCGACCTCGATCGAATCAACTCATATTCGACTTTGCTCGAATTTATTTAAATTCGACCTCGTTCGAATCGCTTAAGAGTCAAACATTCGACCTGCTCGAATCGACTCACATTCGACTTTGCTCGAATTTGTTTACATTCAACCTCAATCGAATCACTTAAGAGTCAAACATTCGACCTTGCTCGAATCGACTCACATTCGACTTTTCTCGATTCTATTTACATTCAACCTAGCTCGAATCGACTCACATTCGACTTCATTCAAATTTATTTACATTCGACCTTGTTCGAATCAGTTAAGAGTTGAACATTCAACCCCACTCGAATCGACCCACATCCGACTTCATTCGAATTATTTAACATTCGACTTCGATTGAATTCATTAACATTCGACCTCATTCGATTCAACCAAGTCAGGAACTCTTACAAAGGAAAAACATGCGAAAAAGCGAGAAATTCATGAATAGAAGATAGTATTATCTTTATAAAATATCATCTTACAAGGGCCAAACAAGTGCTCACAAGACATAAAAAAAGAGAGAAGGGAACAAAAGTATAGAGAAAAGCACACTACTCGGCCGTAGCTCCCCCGCCGCCATCACCACCGGCACCTCCGCCAGTTGAATACTCATCTTCGTACCAAGCATCTGGCTCAATCCCGTCCAAATCCTCTTCGTTATCATCTATCCCAGGCGTGCCGGGGTCATAGCCACAAGCAACACGAGCTACACATGCCTTAACACGTGCATCCTCAAACTCCACCTCAGAAGCTTTTTCGTCCGCCATCAAACCCCTGTATATGTCAAGATAAGCCTCAGCATGGACCCACTACTCATACAAATCTTGTGGGACATTGGGATAAGTGGAAGCATGAGAGGTAGACAGTTAAGCCTGCTGCTGTGCTTTCTCGGCCTTGAGGACGATTATTTGCTCGTTCAAATCCAGGACTTCCCCTTCCAACCCACATATACGCTCTTTGAGCCTTGCCTCTTTAAGAGTAGAAGTCTCTGATTCACTAGCTCGCTCTGATTTGAGAACGAGTATAGTGCCCGCTAATGCCGCCGCCTCCACCACAACTGCCGATCTAGCTCTCTCAACTCGCTCCAACTCTGTAGCTTTGGCAGCCAACTCATCCCTTAATCCGTTAACCACGATTTTTCCCTGCTCAAGCTCAACCAGTAAAGACGTCACCTAAGCTTGGAGGTCGATGCACTCAGCCATGACCCCTCTGCTCACCTCGAGATCATCATTCTTGGTCCTTAACATCTTTCGAGCTCGTTGGACCTGCCAATAATCCTCATGAGTTCATCATCCTTCTCTTTCAACTCGTCATCCTTCGCCTTTAACTCCTCACTCTTCTGTATCAGATCATCATGGAGAGTTGGGAACAAAGCATCCCCACCAAGCATGCTGACCAGGGCTTTATGCTTGGTATGACACTCTATGTATTTTGACTTCATCTTCTTATAGTCTCATCCTCTTCTCCTCCCGATGGGCACTCTCAATCTCCAAGATGAGAGTCTGATAAACAGATGTACAAAGGTCAACAAAGACAAATATTGTAAAAGGAAAAAAATTAAAACGCTAAGAGAGGATACACGTAGGGACATCCCAGAAATGCCTAACGACATGTCCGTATCCTTTCATCGTCTCAAGGTCCTATTCTCGGGCTCCGCGCATAAAGGGGCCAAAGCTGGAACCACACTCTCTGAGTTGACCAACAAGTTAAAATCCACAAGGATGATAATATTTCTAGTGGAACCCTCGGTCCTCACCTTCACTCGAGTAAATATCTCCTCGAAAGTCCGTACCTCATCGGGATCGATATCAAAATCGAAACCATCATCCTCTACAGTGACCTTTTTTCCTCTACCACCTGCAGACGATGAGCAAACCTCAGCTGCTCCCGGTATTTCTATTTCTGCAGCAGCCTCCGCCGTTTCTAATGACCTAGCTTCAGTGACAATCTCCTGCGGGGGAGCAGTCCCCGTAGCTGAAGTGCACGTCGCATCCACATCCATGATCATGGCCCATTCAGGTGCAACCACGTCCTCTACTTGTCACCTGTTCAATGGCGCTACTTCCTCCTTGCTAGGGGAAGATTCGTCCACTAAATAAACCACCGGGCATGCCGGGATCTCCACTGACGGAGTAGCCGTCTCACGACCAAGCTCGCTTAATACCGGAGTCTAGGAAAAAGTATTTCGCATAGACTCAGCCAACACAAATAGCATCCCAGCCGAAGCAACCGCCTGGCGAAATATGGGGACATGAGCCTTCACCTTCTTAGAAGTTCTCCGACCTAGCATCAAAGGAAAACTATAATCGGCAAAAAGAAATACACCACAACAAAAGTGAAATAGTTATAAGGGCAAAACCCGACATACCGGTTGAGGGCTTGAGTCCGAATATCTTGTTGAATGATGCCTAGTCATGGATCCCTACGGTGTGAGGCAAGACGCAGGCCACCCAATAGCTAATATCGGCAACTAAAGATGGGGATGCCTCTCAACTGCAAAAGGAAAAATGACATAACAAGTCACTAATCACGAAGAGAAGGGAAGAACGTACTCCAAATAATGATACTTACGAGCAAAATTCCATTGTTCAGGAAAGTTGAGGGTTTTCCACCACGTGCTCAGTTTTAACAAAGAAATAATAGGCCCAAAACTGGCGATTCATCCTATCATCCATCCCCTCCACCAACACTTTGATTCTGCGGTGGCGGAGGTGAATCATTGTGCCCCTATGGAACCTAGGTCTGAAGAGATGCAGTAGATGGCGGATAGAGACTTCGCAGCCGATGAGCTCCTCAAACTTCGCCAATATAAGGAAGATCTTGTAAAGGTAGGGAGAGAGCTGTGCCGGGCAGATATGGTAATAATGGCAAAACTACTCCGCCAACGGAGGAAGAGGAAGACAATAGCCTATCTAGAATGTGTAGGCATAGAACGCACAATACCCAGGTCTGTGAACTTGAACCACGTCATTTTTGGCCGAAACCAGGTCAACGTGGGCTATGATAGTTTATATGAGTCCACCAAACTATAGAGTACCAGGTCCCTTATGAGTTTCCACTGAGAATACTAATAAAATAGTTAGTAAATAAGACAGGGAGTTTTACGTGGAAAAATCCCTGCTCAAGGGGATGAAAAACCATGACCCACACTGGTAGGATTTCGACTTCACTATGAGAAACTTTTAGATTACGACTTATGCAATCTAGGAATTAAACTCTTAATCTCTCACTAACTCGTAATACACCTATTACAAGCCACTTTGCAATACACCTATTACAAAGACTTCAACTCATGACTAACTCTAGTCACGACACAAACACAAATGGTTTATGGTTTTACAAAGGGGTTCCTAAGCAACGCTTCTAGCTAAGAAATTTAGGAATTACAAATGAAGAACAATTACAAAGTTACAACTCAACTAAGGACAACAAAATACTAGATTTAGGAGCTGGTCCGTAGTAGCGTTAAACTTTGTTCTTGAGGCACTTGAGAATTGAATTCGCTGTCTGAGAAGGCTTGAATGCTTGAAGTAAACTCTCAAGTGTTTAAAATGATGTTTTGTTGTAAAACTCTTGTTCGTACACCTTGAATGACATCACTTGAATGATGTAAGTGCTTAGTTGGTCAAAGGACAAGTGATTGCAGAACTGTGCTGCATTGTTTCTATGGCAGTCACTTTCCAGCTGTACACAGTTGACTTTCGTACTACTGTCATGGAAACACAAGGGATCAGGTCCCTGTGTTGGTTCTCTATCTTCTAAGGTTGCAACAGTTCTTATCAGCTGGGGTCCGTTGATTAGCATTGTATACCAAGTGTCAGGTTCCCTATCAGGTTCTTGACAGTAAGTTTGTTAGATCATCAAAACATAAAGCTAAGATATTGAAAACCCATAAATTTTTTCCTTTTTGATGATGACAAACTTAGACATTGATAACATATGTTTAGAACAAAAATAACTAGATGAAGCAACAAGAACTTCACAAGTTCTCCCTGACTTTATGCTTCCCCCTTAATCAGATCCCTGTTTCAATTATACTTCCCCCTTAATTAGATCCATGTTTCAATTATACTTCCCCCTTTTGGCATCATTAAAAATACACAAGTAGGCAATCAGCATAAAGAAGTCTAGCCTACCTAACTTATGCCACATATGTGCACACAACATGATAGAAAAGAGAAATAGAGAATAGAAGCATTTAGATAACAAAAGAGGGTAGTTTTTATATATAAAACATATGCCTTTGCTTATAAAGCAAAGGCAAATATTGGACTGTTGAAATCGGGAGTAGTACTGATACATCCAATCCACATCAAAACAAAAGAAACAAAAACAACTACCAAGTCATTAAAACAAGAACAGAAAATCCAGAAACTGGTCATTGAAGAGGTTGCTTAGGGGGCACTAGGAGTAGAGGGCTTGGAAGCTGCAACAAGTGTTTGGAGAACTAGGTCTATTCAGGCATTCGCCGACTTTAGCTCGGTGAGCAGTTCTGCTTTCAGGTTCTCCACTTGTTCCCTGAGATCAACATTTTCTTTTGTCAAATGAGCTACTTCCTCATTTGACTCTGGGGCCCCTTGGGCCTGCTGACCTTCTAGGATAGCGTTTCTCGCCTTCAATCTTCGAATCTCCTCAGTTGCACTATTTTGTGCATTGAGGAACTGAGAGATTGTCGATGTGCTGCCTACCCCCCCATTCTTCTCTATGCACTCATATTCTTCCAAAGTTATGTGAGAAAAGGTCTGCTTCTTGGTCCCTACTTTGCACTATCCTAGTGGCACTTTGAAGAACTTAAACACATGTGTAAGGAGGAACGCATACAGAAGATCATGATTGCCATCCTTGAAAGTGGCTACCTTCTGCATGTGCTCAATCATGATAGCAGGAAGATTCACAACTGAAAATCCATCTAGTGCATCCATTAGATACATGTCTGATTTTGAAGCCACGGACCTCCTTTTAGCACGGGGTAGGAGAACTTTGTTCACTAGATCAAACAACAACTGATAAACAGGCAAAAAGGCTTTCTTGTGAACTCGTTCCCCTTGCTGGATCACCCCTTCCTTTACAATTGCATTCCTGAAGTTTGCACCACACACATCCTTTACAGAAGACATACCAACAATAGGGATCAGAGCCACATCAAAAACAATAGCCACCCCATTCACTAAGGCACAAATATGGTCGGTATCAATGGGAAAGAGGTCAGCATAGAGGCTTCAAACCTCATCCTCATACATTTTGGGCACATCTATTTGGAACAGATGCTCCCATCATTGAAATTCAACCATCTCAATTACTTGTCGCATACCAGCCATATCAGAGATTGCTGGGTCAAAAGTGTGACCCAACAAGACCTTTTAGTGCCTTAAACGTTCTGAAGCAGAACTAGTTTCACTTCTCACCCTCTTCGCAGAAACAGGTACCTTCGCAGGTTCCAAATTTCTCTTGCCAGACTTCACAACACTTGATTTTTCTTTACTACTCGACTTGACCAAAACATCCTCACCAGAAATTGATGGGTCGCACACAACATCTTTTAATTTTTCACTCTTCACAACAGCTTTCAAAATTGAACTGGAGGTTGTAACATTTTCAACTGAAGTAGATTGCTTCTTCTTCTAGAACCTTTTCACTAAGGATCTAGATTCCTCTGTTGCTTCCTCATCAACTTCCACCACAGGGACATCCTTATCACACACTACTTCACCATATTTCACCAACCTCTTCCTTTTTTTTCTTACTACTCTTTTTTCTCTTTTGAAGGGCAAAGTCATAAGCTTTATTTTCTTGAAACCTAGTAGTAGGTCGCTAAGTAGAAGACTCAAGAGTGATTACTGCCATTCACTTGACTCTAAATGCATCAAGAGCAATGTTTTCTTGATCTTCCTCATCACTAAACCTCATCTCAGGAACCAGAATATCCAAGGGCTCAATAGCAAAGTGTGGAAAAGGTGCAGGAGCATAACTGACCTTCGAGTGAGAACCTTGACCTGTTTCCTCCGGAAAGGGGTCAGGTCCCTCATAAGAAGGCCTAGTATTTCTGCTGGTGCAGAGCCTTCAACAAGCACCATGGCTCCTTATTCCACTAGCCCCTGTGTCTCATTCCTTTGAGACATGGGTACACTAGAAATTACCTCATGCAATATTCCATCTGCAGATACAACCAAGATGATCACGATGATTTTATCCTCGATAGGCTCCAAGGACACCACAGAATCTGAAGTAAGAATGGCGGAAGGTTGATCAACCCTAGCCCCTGAAAGTTTTACAGACTTTGGGACTTTATCCTGTTCTCCATTTTTGCCTTGGTTGGTAAGAATCTTAGTCGATAGAGGATGGAGGATCATATATTTTAGGGTTTTCTAGGTCCTCAGCACTTAGAGGGAGAGAGAGGTCTGAGATAGTCACATTAGTACAAGAGAGTGAAGGGAAATCTGGGTTAGAGGTTGTTTCCGTGATTAAGACCGGAATGCTAATAGAGGATTTCTCGGGGATAGAGGACATAAGGGTTTTCTCTGGGTAGTGTTGACTGAGGAAGGGATTTTGGAGTGATTGTATTGAGTAGAGGATTCTTTGGAGAAGGTCTAATGAGGGAGTATGATCAGTGAAGAGAAGAGAGGGTTTTAATGAGAGAAGATAATTATGAGGAGAGAGATAGGAACCAGTTCTGAAATGGCGGTAGTGCTTGGGCAGTTGCAACATTTCAGAGGGAGATGGAAAGGATTTGAAACAAAAAGATGTGACAGCAGAGTCTAAAAAGGTGGATGACATGGCAGTTGATATTTGTACCTTTTCAAGATATGTATTAAAGAATGCACAAGACTACTAACCTTTGGTACAAGAACCAGGTTCTTGACCTATCTTTGAAAATTTCAATCCTCTTTTACCACCCATACAATGCATTTACAACCTCTATAATCATCATGTGTGTTTACGTACAATGGTATTGAAGTGAGTTAGACTTGGCCAGAAAACACTTTAGCTAATTTTACCTGAAGGTGATTTTCATAGCCAACTGATGGGAATCAGGTTCTCAATTAGGCTTCAATAGCCCCAGCTTCACTCTATTTCTTTCAAAATGCTCCCTACTCAATGCTTTGGTGAAGATATCTACAATTTGGTCTTCTGTACTGCATAACTTCATACATATAAGCTCGTTCTCCATATTGTCTCTCAGGAAATAATGTCTCACATCAATGTGCTTGGTTCTTTTATGTTGAATTGGATTCTTGGCCATGTTGAGAGCACTGGTGTTATCATATAGAAGAGGAACACAGTCAGTGTATACACCAAAATCTTCCAATTATTGCTTGATCTATAGGAGTTGAGCACATCAAGAAGCTGCAGCTGCATATTTTGCTTCAGCCGTTGAAAGAGCCACTGAGTTTTGCTTCCTTGTGCCCCATGAGATGAGACAAAATCCTAAAAAGGGAGCCATTCCAGAAGTACTTTTCCTGTCAACAAGATAATCAGCATAGTCAGCATCAGCATACCCAACAAGATTAAAATTGTCACCTGAGGGGTAGTACAAGACCAAGTGTCAAAATTCTTTTGGAAACATTTAGATGAGATTCCTTGGGATTCGACTGAAACCTTGCACATAGCCCCATACTAAAGACAATATTAGGTCTGCTAGCAGTGAGATAGAGAAGAGACCCAATAATGCCTCTATACATAGTTTGATTCACATGAGATCCAGACTCATCCATGTCCAGTCGAGTAGCCGTTGCAATGGGAGTGTCTATCATTTTTGATGCTTCCATATCAAACCTCTTCAAGAGCTCCTTGATGTATTTCTACTGGCAAATGAATGTACCCTTTGTGGACTGCTTCACTTGAAGACCCAAGAAGAAATTCAACTCACCCATCATGCTAATTTCAAACTCACTTCCCATGAATTTTGCAAATTCTTCACATAGTGAATCAGCTGTTGCCCCAAAAATGATATCATCAACATATACCTGAACAATGAGCAGGTTCCTCCCCCGTTTCATCAAGAACACGGTATTGTCAATTTTCACTCATGTAAAGCTGTTTTTAAGAGGAATTTTTACAGCCTTTCATACCAAGCTCGAGGAGTCTGCTTCAACCCATACAATGCCTTGTCTAATTTAAACACATATTTAGGGTGTTCATGACATTCAAACAATGGAGGTTGCTTTACATATACTTCTTCCTTAAGAAGTCCATTCAGAAATGCACTTTTGACATCCATTTTTAATAGAGTGAATTCCATATAAGATGCAAAAATGATTATGATTCTAATAGCTTCCATGCAAGCAACCAGAGCAAATGTCTCATCATAATCAATTCCTTCCTCCTGATTGTAAACTTGAACTACTAGCCTAGCCTTGTTCCTTGTAGTGTTTCCATGTTCATCAAGCTTATTCCTGAACACCAACCTGGTTCCTATAAAGAAAGGCTGAGAAGGCAAGTGAATCTCTGACTTTTGCACTCTAGAATCTAGAGGGGTAATTATGTTGTCAAGAGGATGAGAGCTTTTGTGTGTTCAGTTGGGTATTTGAGGCTCATTTGTAGAGGAGCTGGGTATATCTAACCGGTTCCCTTGTATTCTTCTCTCAGGTACTTGTGGAGTACCCTACACTGCATCAACCACTCTTTCTTCAGCTTTAGTGGTTGTAATTGAGGTACCTGGTTCCCTTGAGGAAAAGGCAGCATTGTCTCCACTTGGCTCCTTCACTTGCCTCATCATGTCTGCCTTTTTATTTGTCATGTCGATGACTTCACCTGGAACCAGTAAGGGCCCCCCATCTTGATCATCATTGTTGATTTTCTCATAAGCGGGATAGGACTCGTCAAAGATTACATGAACACTTTCCTCAACACATTAAGTCCGCTTGTTGTATATCTTGTAAGCTTTGCTTTGAGAAGAATACCCCAAAAAGATTCCTTCGTCACTCTTGGCATCAAATTTACCAAGCTGATCCTTTCCATTGTCGAGAACATAACATTTGCACCCAAATGTTCTTAGGTGAGTCAGGTTGGGTTTCCTTCCATTCAATAACTCATAGGGGGTTTTGTTCAGGAGAGATCTGATGATGCACCTGTTCACCAAGTAGCAGGCAGTGTTGGCAGCTTTAGCCTAGAAGTTCTTTGCAATCTGACTGTCAATCAACATTGTTCTTGCCATTTCCTCAAGAGTTATATTCTTCCTTTCTACAACTCCATTTTAGTAGGGAGTTCTTGGGGCAGAGAAGTTTTGGGTAATGTCATTTTCATTACATAACTCATCAAATTTAGCATTGTCAAATTATGTTCCATGATCTGATCTAATACATGCTACTCTAGACTCCATCTTCACCTGGATTTTCTTCACAAAGACCAAAAATACCTCAAAGGTTTCATATTTTGTTCTAAGAAACAGAGTCTATGTGAATCTGGAGTAGTCATACACTATCACAAAGATGTATCTTTTTCCTCCCCTGCTTTGCACTCTCATAGGGCCACACAGATCCATATGAAGAAGATCAAGTGGCTTTGAAGTGCTAACATCATTTTTAGACTTAAATAAGGACTTCACATGCTTCCCTCTAGCACACGCATCACAGACTTTCTGTTCTTTGAACTTTGACATAGGCAGACCACGGACCAGGTCTTTTTGAATTAGTTTATTCATAAGAGAAAAGCTTGCATGCCCTAGTCTTCTGTGCCAGAGTTCAGCATCATCATCAACAACTTTCAGGCAACTCAGATCACCACTTTGCATCGACTCGAAATTAGCAACATAGATGTTCTTGTATCTCTTGGCCACTAGTACCACTTTACCAGTTACCAAATTTGTAACTGTGCATATCTTGGACAAGAACTCCACTTTATTATCCTTATCACAGATCTGAGAAACACTCAAGAGACTATACTTAAGACCATTGACATAGTACACATTCTCAATTGAGTGAGTGAGTGATTTCCCGACTTTTCCAACTCCAAGAATGTACCCCTTTTTCCCATTGCAAAAGGATACACTCCCTCCTTGCAGGGCTTTTAGTGAAATAAAGTCCTTGGTGTTTCCAGTCATGTGCTTTGAACATCCACTATCAATGAACCCATTGTTGACTGCTTCCTTTCACTGTTTCCTGCACAAGGAAATCAAGAGTTAGTTTTAGGAACCCAAACAGGTTTGGGTCCCTTGTAGTAGGCAAGAGGATGAATAAGAGCTCTCTTAGTTCATGCAGGTAATATGCGTTTTTTATGGGTGGCACCTAGTCCCTTTTTAGTAGTTACCTTTTCAGCAAACACTTTGTTTTTCTGAATAGACTGAACCCTGGCTTGGCAATTTTCCTTGAAATACCCATTGTTCCCACAATGGGTACACAACCAGTTATCTGGTATAGTAACATACTTGCTGTGGGGGTTGTAAGGAGTTTTCTCCCTTTAAAACCCTATTCCCTACCTGTTTCCACCATTATTAACATACATGGCAGTAATAGCTTCTGAGGACCAGGTCTACTTAAGGGAGTTTTCAAGATCAATTTTCACTCTTTCCAGTTCAGTTTGGAGATGCTTGTTTTTCTCAGTTTCAACACACATGCTAGTTTTCAAAGCTTTCAACTCGTTTTCAGGCCTAATGTGTGCCTCACTAGCTACCTCTTTTCCTTTCTCAGAATTTCTAGGTCTAGACTCAATTCCTAGTCCCTCTATAGTTTCTCTCAAGTATGCAATCGCTATCAAGATATCATCTTTCTCCTCTTCAATTTAAGTCACCCTCTTCACTAAGGCCTCTTTTTTCTTTACTGAAATTCTCAATGGTTTCCTTATAGTCAACATCTACGACCACCAAGTCATCTCTTTCATAATCTATGCTAGCAATTTTTTCAGTTAAAATAATTTTTTCATTTTCCAAATCACTTATGGTTTCCTTCAGATCAACTGCACACACTACCAGATCATCTCTAGTTTGTTCAGCTTCTCCTAGCTCTAAGGTCAAGGCATCTTTATCCTCCACAAGACTATGATATGTATCAATTAATAAACTAGCTTAAGACATGAGTTTCTTAGGGGAGTAGGATTTCAGATTTCTCTGAACATCCCTGAAGTTTACCTCACTGTT
Source organism: Nicotiana tabacum (assembly GCF_000715075.1). Taxonomy (NCBI): domain Eukaryota; kingdom Viridiplantae; phylum Streptophyta; class Magnoliopsida; order Solanales; family Solanaceae; genus Nicotiana; species Nicotiana tabacum. The sequence goes on from NC_134087.1 coordinate 121,964,111, forward strand.
GTCATCATCATCTGATTGGGCCATCAAAGCAAATATTGAATCATATTCATTTTCTTCACTTTCAACTGCCATCATGGAACTGTCACCTGCATCAATTTCTTCTTCAGACTTACTAGAGGACTCTCCCCATGCTGCAAGAGCCTGTTTCACCACATATCAGCAGATCTCTTCCTTTTGAAGAGCTTATCAGGAACCGGGTTCCTCTTTGCTGCTTTATCAGGGTTGTATTTGGAGTGTTCTTTCTTCATGAGAGGACAATTTTTGATAAAGTGACCTGGATTTCCACACTTGTGGCAGAGGTCATAGTTCTTTGGTCAGCTGGAGTTGCCCATTTTCAGTATTTCTCCCTTTCTTCTGACCATCTTCTGAAACCTTTTGGTTAAGTAAGTCATGTCACTGTCCTCCTCACTTGAGTCATTACTTTCATCTTTGAGTACCAGGTTCTTTTCGTTCTTTGGTTCTCTTCTTTTACTGTCTATCTTCCTTTTCATCTCATAGGTTTTCAGATTTCCAACCAACTCATCCATGGTCAGCTCCTACAGGTCCTTTGCTTCAGTAATGGAATTCACCTTACTCTCCCATGAACTCGGCAGAATACTAAGGATCTTCCTCATGAGCTTGTTCTTAGGAATGATTTCACCAAGTAAGTGTAGCTCATTTATGATGGAAGTGAATCTTGTGTTCATAACTTGAATAGATTCATCGTCTTTCATCCTAAAGAGTTCATACTCGGTGGTGAACATATCAATCGTAGATTGCTTTACTTGAGTGGTTCCCTCATGTGCTGTTTGCAAAGCTTCCCATATTTTCTTGGTAGTTTCACAAGCAGAGATCATATTGTATTCATCAGGTCCTATTCCACACATCAAAATTTTCTTGGCACGAAATTTTTTCTCAATAGCTTTTCTGTCTCCGTCAGTGTATTCTTTTCTGGTCTTTGGCATTGACAATGGAAGGTCTCTGACATTCTTTGTTGGGATGTAAGGACCATTACATATGACGTCCCACAACTCAGAGTCTTCAGCCATGATAAAATCATGCATTCTTGTCTTCTACCATCCATAGTATTGCTCATTCAACCTAGGTGGTCTATACGTAGACTGACCTTTTTCAAAATTTGGTGGAGAACCCATAAGGATCCGTCCTAGGTGTTAACCTAATAGGAGGAACCCGCTCTGATACCAATTGATAGTTTATATGAGTCCACCAAATGATAGAGTACCATGCCCTCTATGAGTTTTCACTAAGAATACAAATAAAACAGTAAGTAAATATGACAGGGAGTTTTACGTGGAAAAATCCCTGCTCAAGGGGATAAAAAACCACGACCTACACTGGTAGGATTTCAACTTCACTATGAGCAACTTTTAGATTACAACCTATGCAATCTAGGAATTAAACTCTTAATCCCTCACTAACTCGTAATACACCTATTACAAGCCACTTTGCAATACGCCTATTACAAAGACTTCAACTCATGACTAACTCTAGTCACGACACAAACACAAAGGGTTTATCGTTTTACAAAGGGGTTCCTAAGCAATGCTTCTAGATAAGCAATTTAGGAATTACAAATGAAGAACAATTACAAAGTTACAACTCAACTAAGGACAATAAAATACTAGATTTAGGAACTGGTCCATAGTAGCGTTAAACTTTGTTCTTGAGGCACTTGAGAATTGAATTCACTGTCTGAGAAGGCTGGAATGCTTGAAGTACACTCTCAATTGTTCAAAATGATGTTTTGTTGTAAAACTCTTGTTAATACACCTTGAATGACATCACTTGAATGATGTAAGCACTTGGATGGTCAAAGGACAAGTGACTGCAGAACTGTGCTGCACTGTGTGCACTATTTCTGTGGCAGTCACTTTCCAGCTGTACACAGTTGACTTTCGTACTGCTGTCAAGGAAACACAAGGGATCAGGTCCTTGTGTTGGTTCTCTATCTTCTAAGGTTGCATCAGTTCTCATTAGCTGGGGTCCGTTGATTAGCAATGTATACCAAGTGTGTCAGGTTCCCTATCTGGTTCTTGACAGTAAGTTTGTAGATCATCAAAATATAAAGCTAAGATATTGAAAACCTATTAGGCTGAAATGCCATATTTGGTCCTAAGGGCGGTAAGGTGTTTTGCCTCCATCTCAGACTTCGTAGATTTCCCTTCAAGGGTGGGCTCCTTAGAGAAGTCAGATCTAGAAGTAGGGTTACAAGGAATGATCTTCTCCATAGTGGGAAAGCTCTCTTCCTCTATCACTGCTGATTCTCCACTACTAGAAGGCACGACCACCGATAATGGGGTAGGGTCAGAGATTATCTCAGCATTGGGGGTCACGGTAGCCATTTTTCGATGATATGTATACGAGGGAAAAGAAATGGAAGAAAGGATGGCAACGACAGCGGTTGTAGGGAACAAGAACGCAATAAGGAGAAAGAGAAGCAAGTGTAGGGCTGAAGAAATTAGAAGAATGCAAAAGTTCCTTTAAGAAGTTTTCCCATCTATATTTATAGGCATCAAAGGCGTTCGAATCGATGCAAGCAACCGCCAACGGCCCCAAAATCGAAATGAAAGGAAATCGAAGAATAAGGCAACATATCGGGAAGATGCGCAATGATGATGCATGCGTCGTGACTTCACCCTGAACCAGCCTCGTGAACAACGATTCTCAAAATGAAACTTCATCAGTTCAGCTAAAAGTACCCCTACTCGGTCATCACAGCAAAAATCTTTTCCTATGTTGCCAAGTGATAAAGTTCGCTTATCGGGACCGACCAGAAGGCGACCTCGACAAGCGGAAGGACTAACTTTATGGGTCAAAAATGAACTTCAGAAATCAGGCATGGGAAGGTCGTTAAGTGAGAAGAGGTCGGCTTTGGGCGGCTAAGCTGAGGTCAACCGAAGCCCAACAACCAGCAGTCACTGAGCAAGCCATTGAAGCTGAGGTCAAATAACGAGGAGTAGGAATAATGGCTAGTGCAGTCTCGGGACTAGAGATGAGAATATTCTCTTGAATATTCTCTTTGTTATACTTTTTAGGGTTTTTAGAGAACATCCCATATAAATAGAAAGAGAGAGAGAGAGAGAGAGAGAGAGAGAGGAAAGAGGCATGTGAGATTCATTTTGAAAAAAACTAAGCAAGAAGTGACTCGTGACAGAAAATACAAAGTTCACCTTTCCATAGTGATTGATTTTATCTATTATTCTTTCCTTTCACTCACAGGATCCAAGAAATTGTATATATTCTTATCTATTGCATATTTCGTTGTCAGAAGGAAGAATCTTCCATATCATTTGGTATTTGGGTGAATTGTTCTTCCTATTTACACTTATTGCCACTTTCCATATTTATTGCTCATCATAAATTCTACGTTTATTCTCAAAAGTGCTCATTTAATGATTGAATACACGAGCACTAAATAAACGATATCACTTAAATTCTTAGTTACATCTAAGAATTATTATTCTTGGCTAGGATTCACCTTTCACCTCTGTTATCTTTTAATTAGTTTAACAAAGAGTACTATACTTTTTGGTCAAACATGGAGTATTTGGTTAACCAATAATTACTAATGCCAATGCTCCCACTAATAACATTTATCTAGTTGTATGCGGTAAAACCGGGGGCCCGATTTCCCTGTCATTAGGTCACCTCGCGAACATGCTTCTTTAGGTTCGAAGCCGAGGTCGAGACCCACCTTCGAGAGCCGTAGGGTTTCGGCCCCCGGGGGAGCAGTGCATACTAATGGCTATAATAGGGGAGAGGGGAGTTCCCAAGGCACGCAGTTGATATTAACAGAGCCTAATGCTATCTAGTTGTCCCATCCCTCTACCTTTATGATTAATGCATTTTGTACTATGTTGGATTTTCCCTCCTATATAAAGGGGATCCTTACTACTTTGTGAAGGACAGTTGTTGCTCCAACTATTCTACATGAAATATAGAAAAACACTTTCTTTTCTCTCTAACATATTCTCTTTGCGTATTATTGCTCATATTATTGCCCGAATATTTGTTCTTCATTTACTGCTCGTTATTGGCCATAAAGAGCCTCCATAAATTATATCCTAACTATTAGCCCTTTACCGATTATCCTCGATAGCTCGAGCCCGAGCCCAGGCATCGACCTCGAGGCCCCTCATCGGTCAGTCCGAGGCCAGAATAGCTAATCCCTTAGTTCGATTATAATTCTATTTTAGCTCGCATTTCATCTTTTGTCTTCACATATATAGCATCAACTGCTTAACAACTAGCATAAAAATAGATCACGTGTTTTTAGAGTCCCATCAATAAATTTAATTGTTATTACCATTTTCACGGTAAACAGTTTGGCACCCACCGTGGGGCTAAAAATAATAGTGATTATTTTCTTGTTGGTTTCATTACACAATGCAAGTTGCCTTTCACACTTTTTCTTGTCCAAGATCTTCAATTTCAGGACAAAATGTCTAGCTCAGTGAACAAAGTTGAGAACAACAACCTCGAAAACCACAAAGAGAAGGACATGACTACTCCAGATGTCGGTGTACCACCGCAAAACTCAACCGGGCGGAAGGAGAGACTCTCCGACAAGACATCCATATGATTATTGGAGGAACCGACGTCCCCCAAGGACCCATGTTCAGACAGACAAGAACGTCCACCACAGAAGAGGGACCGACCCGAAACCACATGCCTGAAGATATTCTCACGTTCAGCGAGGAGGATATCGAGGCCATTATAGAACTGCACAACGACACACTGGTGATCTCTTTTCTTTTAAACAATACCAGGATAAAACGTGTGTTCGTGGACCCAGACAGCTCGACCAACATAATCTGATCAGAGGTAGTAGGACAACTGGGGCTTCTCGATCGAGTCACCCCCATCTCTCGAGTCTTCCACGGTTTTAACATGACCGGTGAAGTAACGAAAGGAGAGATCACCCTTCTGATCGACATGTCCGGTGCGATTCAGAACACCGAGTTCCAAGTCATCGATATCGACATGAGGTACAATGCATTGCTTGGCAGGCCTTGAATACACAGCATAAGGGCAGTACTGTCAACATTACACCAGGTGATAAAATTTCCCACGAAGGATGGCATAACAACATACATGGAGAACAACAGGCGGCAAAAGAAATGTTCGCAGTTCACCATAAAGCGTTGATCCCCATGCACCCGATCTCAGACGAGGTTAGGAACACACAGACCCCCGAAGACGATGAAGAAGATTTCTTCGCTCCTCGGACCTTCATCGCCCCCGAAGAATCAGACTCAACTAAATCAACAGTCAAAGAGCTGGAGCAGACCATTTTAATCGAACACCTCCCGGATCGTAAGGTATATCTGGGAACGGGGTTAACCCCTGAACTAAGGAAAGGGTTCATTCAATTTTTTAGTAACAATATCGACTGTTTCTCTTGGTCCCACTTAGATATAACAGGAATTCCGCCAGAAATAACCTCCCATAGGCTGAGCATTGATCCCAAGTTTAAACCCATAAAGTAGAAGAGAAGACCACAGTCCGCGGTAAAACATGCCTTCATCAAAGAAGAGGTAACGAAACTTCTTAAAATAGGATCCATTAGAGAGGTAAAATATCCCGAATGGCTGGCCAACGTAGTAGTGGAGCCTAAAAAGGGAAACAAGCTAAGAATGTGCGTAGATTATAAAGACTTGAATAAAGTGTGTCCGAAAGATTGCTTCCCATTGCCTAACATCAATCGTCTTATTGATGCTACGGCCGGCCACGAGACCCTCACCTTTCTCGACGCCTACTCGGGGTATAATCAAATACAGATGAACTCCAAGGACAGGGAAAAAACCTCGTTCATCATAGAGTATGGTACCTACTGCTACAACGTAATGCCCTTCGGGCTAAAAAATGCAGGGGCAACGTACCAGCGCCTAGTTAATAAAATGTTCGAGCATCAAGTTGGTAAATCAATGGAGGTTTATATTTATGGTATGCTAGTTAAGTCCCTGTGCACAGAGGACCATTTGACTCATTTGCAGAAAACTTTCGACATCCTCAAAAGTTACAACATGAAGCTCAACCCCAAAAAGTGCACCTTCGGAGTGGGTTCAGGCAAATTCATGGGCTTCATGGTATCAAATAGGAGGATCGAGATTAATCCTGACAAAATAAAGGCCATTGAAGAAATCACGCTGGTAAACAATGTAAAGGCTGTACAACGACTAACAGGGGGGATAGCGGCCCTAGGCAGATTCATATCAATGTCATCAGACAAGAGCCATTATTTCTTCTCTTTACTCAAAAGAAAGAACAACTTCGAATGGACTCTAGAATGCCAACACGCCTTAGAGGATTTAAAACGATATCTTACCAGTCCACCTTTGTTGCATACGCCAAAAGAGGATGAAACGCTATATTTGTACCTAGCCGTGTCTGAAATAGCGGTAAGCGGTATACTGGTCAGAGAGGAGCAAGGTACGCAATTTCCTATTTATTACATAAGTCGGACCCTGGGGGACGCCGAAACCAGGTATCCCTATCTAGAAATTGGCTCTCGCGCTAATATGCGCCTCATGAAAGCTGAAGCCCTATTTTTAATGTCACCGTATCTTCATTCTATCGACGTACCCCCTCTGGAGCATACTGCACAAACCTGAGCTATCAGGCTGATTGGCCAAATGGGCCATCAAACTCGGAGGGTATGATATCGAGTATCAACCTTGAACGACCATCAAGTCCCAAATTCTGGCGAACTTTGTGGACATTTTTTAGCCCTCCCTTGTACCTGAGGTAGAGAGGGAACTTTTGTTAAAATCAGGCACGTCTTCCAGGGTATTGACCCTATTCACAGACGGCGCCACAAACATAAGAGGATCCGAGCTCGGTATAGTCCTAAAGCCACCCGTTGGCGGCGTAATCATACAATCCATAAAAACTACGAAATTAACTAACAATGAAGCCGAGTACGAGGCTATGATTGTAGGTTTAGAACTGGCCAAAAGGTTGAGAGCCGAGACCGTCGAGGTGAAATACGATTCACTCCTCGTAGTAAGCCAGGTGAATGGGAGCTACGAAGCTCGAGAAGACAGGATGCAGAGATACTTGGACAAAATCCAAGTCACACTGCGTCGCTTCAAAGAATGGACCTTAGTCCATGTACCTCGAGAGCAGAACAGCGAGGCCGATGCCCTCGCGAATCTGGGATATTCTATTGAAGAGGAGGACCTGCTCCCCAGGGCTGTTGTCCAATTGTTTAAATTAGTGGTCGAGGAAGGTCATGTAGAGATTAATTCCACTAGCCTAACATGGGATTGGAGGAATAAATATATTAATTATTTAAAGGATGGGAAGTTGCCTGCAGATCCAAAAGAATCAAGGGCCCTGCGAACCAAAGGATCCCGGTTCTTGCTCGACGAAAATGAGACTCTGTACAGGAGAACTTTCGATCTCCCCCTGGCGGTATGCCTAGGGCTAGGTGACACAGATTATGTTCTTCGAGAAATTCACGAAGGTACTTATGGAAATCATTCCAGCGCCGACTCCTTAGTCCGGAAGGTAATCAGAGCAGGTTACTATTGGGACAACATGGAAAAAGACAACAAAGAATTCGTCCGAAAGTGCGACAAATGCCAGAGATTCGCTCCCATGATTCACCAGCCCGACGATCAACTACATTCCATTTTATCACCATGGCCAATCATGATATGGGGAATGGACATCGTCGGTCCTTTGCTGACGGCACCAGGTAAAGCTAGATTCATTTTATTTATGACTGATTACTTTTCAAAATGGGTGGAAGCGCAGGCCTTCGGAAAAATACGAGAAAAGGAAGTCATCAACTTCATATGGGATCACATCATAGCTGATTCGGAATCCCATCCGAAATAACGTGCAATAATGGGAGGCAGTTCATCGGGAGCAAGGTAACACAGTTCCTTGAAGATCATAAAATCAAGAGAATCCTGTCGATGCCTTACCACCCATGTGCAAACGGCCAGGCCAAGTCTACAAATAAAACCATCAGTCAGAACTTAAAAAGAAATTGGAGAGTGCCAAGGGAAAATGGAGAGAAACACTGCCCGAGGTGCTATGAGCATATCGAACAACTTCAAAATCAAGCACCGGGGAAATGCCTTTCTCTCTAGGGTTTTAACGACAAGGTTTTTAACGAGGCAACACCTACATGCTATCTAAGGGGAATACAACAAGTGTTAGAGGCTTCCTTTGAAATAAACCCCGAACAATTGGAGGGCACCCCTCGAAAGGTCACCCATTCGGAAGAACTAAGAAACGCCTGATCACGCCCAACTATGCCTTATAAAAAGGACACATGGACGTTGCAAATATAATCTGAGTATTTCGCCCAGAGTCGAACCCACAAGGAATTAACCTATCAATTACTCTTGTCAGACTCACTAAATTCTACGTAATCAACTTCCCAAACGTTTTGAATAACAATTGAGGATGTTTCTACTAACTAAAACTGACTGTAATTAAGCAAATAAAGACAAACTATGATTAAGTTGTAAATAATTAAGGGAATGATCTAAGGTTATAGTTTCCTCTATTGATAGAATCCCTTCCGGTTATGTTTCACATAGATTCGCCTAATCGTCTCTATCAATCATGAGCACCCTTATTACCGTAAGTCTCTCCCGAGTAATCACGACAATTTACTAGACGCACTCTCCCGAGTTACGCTAGCTGGCTTTGTTTATTACAACTCACTTTAGATTGCACCCAAGGCTTTGTTATCCCTAATCCCGCCTTTAAACCCTCGGTTATTGATCCCTCATATACTCTGGGAGTGGTGTTGTTCAACAATTACCTAAATATGCACTCTTTCCCGAGTTATGCATACTAAATAGGCACAGCTTCAGGCAACATTTTACACTGCTGCGCCACGCCTTGCGGCGCCCCATGCGGCGTAGCAGTGTAGTTTTCTTAGAGTGAACTTGTTTCGTCTTCTTTTAGCATCCAGACTTGATACACGACACCCGAACACGATCCCGACTTAATGTATTGGGATTTTACTTAGACTTCAAAGCTCTAAATTGATCAATTTAGCTCCAAATTAACTTTTGAGCTTTAGATCGCTTCCTACAAGACATAAAACACGTACTAAGTGTAATTCACTATCATTTGAGCTCAAACGCACATAAAAATGCAATCATTGGAATGTAATACCATGACTAAACACAGTTTCTAGCCTAACATCAACACCCCACACTTAGACAATTGCTCGTCCTCGAGCATTTAAACTACACTGCACCTAGGGATAACCTTTCATCAAACAACTTCCCTGATACATCATGCCAAGAATAATTAAAGTAGACTGAGCACCATATCATAACATCCCACCCTCAAGATTCGACTCAAAAGTACCATGCATTAGTCACTCGCCCACTTATTCTAACATAGAGGTAAATGACATTACCTCTCCTTCATGAATCAAGTGCCCTCACACAACAAAAGAGAGTAGTCCCACACAATAAAATTTAAGAATATTTAGGAACTCGAGATAGAAAGAATTCAGTCACTCTCAGAAATAACATTCATATGCCACAAAAAATGCACCATAGGCTTGCCCGTAGTGTACTACTCTACTAATCGAGCTCATTCAGTCTAGGATCAAGTAGGACTTTAATTGGTTGTAATGTAGGCTGCGGGTCGAGTAGGATACATTTAGATAAAGAAGTGATTGCACCTCCCTAAGCACTTTAATACATATACTTTAACATTCAAACCCCACTTATGTCAAACCACAATTCCACCTTCACATCAAACTAGATTAACTCCCTACATCTTTAAGCACACTTACGTCAAGAGCCACCACTATCAAAGAATATATATATATATTTATTTATTTTTTTCTTTTTCTTTTCTTTCTTTTTCAATTCAAGTGGCTCTTACTTTTTATTTTTATTTTTATTTTCAACACAACGCACCTTTCTCCTTATTCCATTAGTTCCACTCAAAAGCCAAACCAACAACCCATACTTTAACTTTTACAAAGTTCATAACAATTCAAGTGCTCAGGAGAGGTGAAAAGGTTCAAATATATAGTCAATTCAAACAATTGGGTAAAGCTTGTAATGTGGTTGCCAAAGAAACAGGATTATATGCTCAAAGGGGTTAACTACGATACATCACAATTAGACGGGTAAAATATGTATATATGGCTCAACAAGAAATGCCTATATCACTTCCAAGACAAAACAAAACTGCTATTTCGCTTTGCAAAAACACGGGGCAAGTTTTAGGCATCAAATGCAATGCACAGAATAACACAAAACCTTACACACACATGACACATAACTTACTCAGGATTGGACTAATCAAGACACACTTAGTCAAAGCATTTAAGCACAGTTTTAATCATACGATTTAAGGCACTTATTTAAGAGTCAAGAATTGAGCCTAAAGAATAGAAAGATTTAACTACACCTGGTTCAAGCAAAACCCTTGGAAAAGAACCGCGACACAAAGAAAAACCAAGGGGGAATTGTTACACTACCTAAAAGAAAAATAAAATAAAATAAAAGACATATTTTTGGATTTTCACATATATGAATTTTTTTGTTTTTTTCTTTCGACTAATCTCCCTCAAGAAACTAGTCGACGAAATCCATCGTCGGGAAGAGTTGAACTACATACTTAATTACTAACTATTACAAGCCCGATAGAATTCAGAATTATAGTTTACAGACCAATTGTCTAAGAAAGCAAGAAACAAATCAAACAAAACCAACTGGCAAATGAAAAAATAAAAACAAGTACAAATACAATCAAATAGAAGCACCCCACGCCACACTTAAGAAATTGCATTTACTCCAATGCAAAACAGTAAAATCAAGAGTGAAAAGATGACTCCCTGAGGCCCAAGGCCTAATCATCAACACCCTCGAAGGCGCGCAAATACTCCTCATCATTATAAGGAACGAAGTTCACATTTTCATCGGGTGACAACTGTCCTCTTCTCGCCAACCCCAACCACTGCTGAGTGATAGTGGAAAGGGGGTGATTCTACTGCAACTCGTCCAAGTCGGCCTCCTCCCGAGCAGCCCGAAGGTGCAAGTCAGCAAATAATAGTTGTAGTGTATCCTTAACGCGGACCATCCTCTAGTCCGAATTAACAATCACAGTAGGGGGTCTATTACTGACATCACATCATAGGGCCTAATAGGGTAAGACACTGGAATAGTCCTGTCATAGTGGTACTCCTTCTCCACAAGGTGTGCTCGCAATAATCGAGTGATCATACTCGGGTAATGTAGACGGCGAGCCCCCAGTGGTCGCACTTTAGCCATATGCTCAAGCATGATTTTACCCAGGTCAAACTGCATCTGAGTCAACAGGGCATAAATCAAACACACCTTCAGTCGGGGTACATCAGTGTCACTTCCAGTCGGCGTGATCTTGGCATTAATCAACCATAAAACAACCCTGACTAGCCGCTGGAGTGTTGCCTTCTTCATGTCCTTGTGGAATTCATTTGCATCTCATGTCCATGTTGCAGAAAAGTCAGGGCTACATAACAGGCGACGAATAGCCTAATAGTCTGGCCGATGGAGAAACCTCTAAAAGAGCTTGTGGGGATGCTCTGTGAATCCTATAATCCGATTAATCACCCGGGAGGAGAATGGAATCACTTTACCCCTTACCAGCACTTCGTAAACCGCATCCAGGCTGGCTTCAAGTTGCCAATTGGCATAAAATTCTTTGACTAGGTTCACATTCACTGCATCACCCGGGCCGAACAGACCGTCGAAACCCAATGGCTGAATGTTGTTGTAAATTTCACCATATTTACGGGCCAACTTCCCATCGTCAATAGCGATCTCAAGATCCGGGTTGACTGACGGGACAAATGTCTGAAACCAGAGTCGAGCATGGGCGGGGATAGCCCGTATACCATATTTGTATGCTGGCACCACATCCGCATCAAGGTCAATACGCTCCTCTTCCTCCACTACTGGAAGAACCAGTGTTAGAGTGTTTGCTCGGGCGGCGAGATATTATACCTGCACAAGACGAACAATATTAGCCACAACACGAAAATCCAAATCAAGACCAAACGGGGTAACCACCCCACACTTATATTATTGGCATGTTCACAAGTAAAATGTATATCAGGGACTCAGACTACCCCGATGGAAGTGCGCCACAAGCAATTAAAAATCCCCCCAACCACCAACATAATAGTACAACTACAAAACCACGGACTATACTAGTTAAACGTACAAAATTAAGAAGCTAATCTAGTAACTACAAAGAGAAATAAAAGAATTTATACTAATGCATTACTAAAAAATTTCACAAAATACAACACAACACTACACAAGCACAAAGCATGAATCGAATATTCCAATTAGCTCCTAGCACCACATTTTCTCATAGCAATTATTCTCCACTAAGCTATAATGTCACGTTCTATGCCATTGATGCATTTAATCAAACACATGGCATTCACCAAAGTTACCTCAAAATTTCAACTTTAATTCTTCCAAGATTACTACACAACCATACCAATCAACCATCCTACCACCACCACAATATAACAAGGGCACAAACTGTTCCAAATTTGCACAAATATATCACTAATTTTTGGCCTTTAAGGCACCTCCACACAACTTCACCATAAAATTTTTTATAAGCATCAAGACATGCTAAAAATCTTCCACAAGTATGAGCACAAGGGAAACCCAACAAGTTAAGCACCAGTCATGGCCAAAATAAGCAGTTAAAGTGAAAACATTAGCACCACTACTCTACCTAGGGTTTAGTTCAAATTAAATTATACTACTCATTTACACTAAATTACTTAAAAAAAAAGAGAAGAGTATAGAGAACTTACCTTGAGGATGAATGGAAGGTATGTGTGGGAGAGGAATTGGAGAAGAAGAAGGAATGGGGGATTTGGAGGAAGGGCTGGGGCGTGTGGGTTGAAAGAGAAAAGAGAAAAAAGGGTTTGAGGGGGGGGGTGCGCAGAACAAGGGGTTGGGGGTGCGCTGAACAGCTCTTAAAAAAGCTGAAAAAATATATATTTTTTTAAAAACTGTACTACCGCGGCGCAGGGTACGGCGCCCCATGCCGTGTGGTAGTGTAATTTATCAGAGGCCTGACATTTTGGTCTCTCAGACACGTTTGGCCTGGCGGTGCATGGCACGGCCCCCCATGCGGTGCGGTAGGATCGATTTATTTTCGACAGTTAGCTTCCAGGTTGTGCCCCAACTCTATTTTGTACTTATTTTATGTCCAATTCATGCTTGTACCTGTACAATCAAGTCTCATAACTCCTAAATCCTAATAATCCTAAACTACAGTTATGGGTTAGTGAGGTTAACAATTGGATTGCCTCCCAATAAGCACCTGATTTAACATCGCGGCACGACGTAGATGACCGCATTTAAGGCTCGCTCGACCTCTGAGGTTCAGTTAGGTAGATCTCAGACACTTCCTTTGGTTCATTCATGCCCACATATAGTTTCAACATCTACCCATTGACTCTAAATGTATGGGAGTCTTTCTCTGAGGCAATCTCTATGGCACCTGAAGGGAATACTTCGACCACTCGAAATGGTCCAGACCATCGTGACCTGAGTTTACCCAGAAATAGCCTTAACCTTGAGTTATAAAGCAACACCATATCTCCAGGCTTGAAATTTCTCTCAACAATGTTCGTGTCGTGTAACCGCTTCATTCTCTCCTTATACAACCTCGTGCTCTCGAAAACAAGATATCGGAATTCGTCGAGCTTATGAAATTCTATGACTCTAGTTGTTCCCGCAACCTCAATGTCTAGGTTCAGCTGTTTCAGTGCCCACCAAGCTTTATGTTCAAGTTTCACTAGTAAGTGGCAGGCCTTCCCACACACCAACTTAAATGGTGACATACCAATCAGTGTTTTGAAAGCAGTTATGTAGGCCTAGAGTGCATCATTTAGCTTTTTCACCCAATCAGTTCTTGTGGCGTTCACAGTCTTGGTTAGCACACTCTCTATCTCTCTGTTTGGCACTTCAACCTGTCCACTAGTATTAGAATGATATGGGGTTTCCACCTTGTGGCGCACATCATACTTCGCTAGCAATTTCTCGAAGGATCGATTGCAAAAGTGAGTGCCTCCATCACTGATAATGGCTCTCGGAGTCCCAAAACGGGTGAATACATTCTTCTTCAGAAATCCCACTACCACTCTTGCATCATTGGTGGGAAATGCTGTAGCTTTTACCCATTTGGACACGTAATCTACAGTAACAAGTATGTACTTATTACCAACTGAGCTGACGAAGGGGCCCATGAAGTCAATCCCCCAGACATCGAACACTTCCACCTCTTGAATTGGGTTCATGGGCATCTCATGGCGACGGGAAATGTTCTCGGTTCACTGACATTCATCACAGCCCTTCACCCATTAATGTGCATCCTTGAACACTGTTGGCTAGAAGAACCCGGCCTCTAGCACTTTCGTGGTCGTCTTGACTTCTCCAAAATTCCCTCCATACGCCGATGCGTGACATGTCTGCAAAACAGAAGATTGCTCTATCTCGGGGACACACCTCCAGATCATATTGTCAACACATATTCAAAACAGGTAAGGTTCATCCCAATAATACATGCGGCAGTCACGATAAATTTTTCTCTTTTTAATAGAGGAAAGGTCACAGGGAACAATACCACTTGCCAGGTAATCTACAAAGTCTGCATACCATGGCACTTCCTCAAGGCTTGTAGCAAGCAACTGCTCGTCTGGAAAGGTTTCCAGAATATCCTCGACCTCAACTGAGTTTTCAGCTCCCTCAAGTCGTGATAGATGATCAACGACTTGGTTTTCTGTGCCCTTACAGTCACGAATTTCAAGGTTGAACTCTTGCAGTAACAGCACCCAACGAATCATGCGCAATTTAGACTCCTTCTTCTCAATCAAGTACCTGATAGCTGCAAGATCAGTATATACAATTACCTTAGAGCCAATCAATATGATCTAAACTTGTTGAATGCAAACACCACAGCCAACATCTCCTTTTCAGTCACAGTGTAGTTTAGCTGGGCTCTACTCAGCGTTCTACTGGCATAGTGGATTGGGTGCATTAACTTGTCTTTTCGCTATCCCAGCACTGCCCTACTACGTAGTCACTAGTGTCACATATGAGTTCGAATGGTTTGTCCTAGTCGGGGGCGATAATGATAGGTGTTGTGACTAGCCTCTTTTTCAGCTCCTCGAATGCTACCCTGCAATCATCAGAAAACAAGAAAGGGTGATCTTTTTCTAACAACTTACAAAGAGGGTTGGAAATTTTTGAGAAGTCTCTTATGAATCTCCGGTAGAAACTGGCATGCCCAAGGAAGCTCCTAATTACCTTGACTGAAGTGGGAGGTGGCAGCTTTGCTATCACGTCAACTTTTGCACGATCCACCTCGATTCCTTTACTTGATACCCGGTGTCCCAAGATTATGCCCTCTTGTACCATGAAATGGCACTTTTCCCAATTAAGTACCAGGTTAGTCTCAATACATCTTTTCAGCACTCGGATAAGATTTATAAGGCACTCATTGAACGAGTTCCCCACCACTAAGAAATCATCCATGAACACCTCCATTATGTCTTCGACCATGTCAGTGAATATGGCTATCATGCACCTTTGGAATGTGGCGGGTGCATTGCATAGGCCAAAGGGCATCCTTCGAAAAGTATAAATGCCATATGGGCAAGTGAAGCAGGTCTTCTCTCTGTCCTCTGGTGCAATGGAGATCTGATTGTACCCTGAGTACCCATCCTGAAAATAAAAGTGAGACCTCCCTACCAATCTGTCTAGCATCTGATCAATGAAAGGAAGTGGGAAGTGGTCTTTCAGGGTGGCCAGATTTAACTTTCTGTAATCCATGCAAATTCTCTAGCCCGTGACGGTTCTTGTAAAGATCAGCTCATTGTTATCATTTTTCACCACCGTCATTCCACCTTTCTTAGGAACACATTGCACCGGGCTAACCCAGTTGTTGTCATAGATTGGAAAAATGATTCCCGCATCCAACCACTTTATCACTTGTTTCTTCACCACTTCCTTTATATTGGGGTTCAGCCTTCTTTGGTGTTCCCTGGTAGGTTTGTGTCCCTCTTCCAGCAGAATTTTATGCATACAATAGGCTGGGATGATCCCCTTATTGTCTGCCATGGTCCACCCAATGGCAGTCTTACACTCCTTGAGTACCTGCAAAAGTTGTTGCGCCTGCACATCTAACAAACTAGAAGAGATAATAATAGGTAATGTAGAGTTAGGTCCAAGAAACCTATACCTGAGATGGGCGGGCAGTGGCTTCAATTCCACCTTTGGTGGTTCTTCTATGGATGGCTTGGGTGGAGGAGTTTCTGTTTTTTCTAAGTGCAGGGGCTCGAATCAAGAGTT